>NC_134353.1:704572457-704764957 GCF_048569485.1 Anomaloglossus baeobatrachus | reverse complement strand
CACCCGATTGCATACACGCACACACACTGACGATATCGCACATACACGCTCACACTCACAACATCCGGAGATACCACATGCTTCTGGCCATGTGATCCTCCGGCAGGTCCTGGAAGGTCACTGCACGCACAGTATCGCCGCTGAGAAGCAAGCGATATCACGGGATGTTGTGAGTGTGTGGATGCGATCTGATGTGTGTGTGAGGTGTGTGTGAGTGTGATCTGATGTGTGTGTGTGTGTGTGTGTGTGTGTGTGTGTCCTTATGTGTGTGTGTGTTCCGCCGCTGCAGGACCTTGATGCGCTCACCTCGGGGCGAGAGGCCATTCCGTGTGGGGGGCGGAGCCTGGGCGAGTGGCCAATCCATGCGGGGGGCGGAGCCGAGGCGAGCGGCCAATCCGTGAGGCCGAGCTGCCAATCCGTGGGGGGGGGCGGGGCCATGGCGAGCCCAGCGGCCAATCCGCTGTTTGTCACCGTAAGGACATGGCCAATCCGTGCGGGGGGCGGGGCCATGGTGAGCCCAGCGGCCAATCCGCTGTTTGTCACCGTAAGGACATGTCACCGTAAGGACACAATTTTGGAGCAAGACAGACAGACAGACACAATAAGGCAATTATATATATATAGATGTATTGGTACTTGGCAGTGTGGACAGGTGCCAAGTCCTGTTGGAAAATAAAATTTCCGTCTCCAAAAAGCTTGTCTGCAGAGGAAAGTATGAAGTGCTCTAAAATTTCCCGGTAGACGGCTGCGCTGACTTTGGTCTTGATAAAAACACAGTGGACCTACACCAGCAGATGACATGGCTCTCCAAACCATCACTGATTGTGGAAACTTCACACTAGATCTCAAGCGGCTTGGATTGTGGCCTCTCCACTCTTCCTCCAGACTCTGGGACCTTGATTTCCAAAATGCAAAATTTACTTTCATCTGAAAACACCACCTTTGACCACTGAGCAACAGTCCAGTTCTTTTTCTCCTTGGCCCAGGTAAGACACTTCTGGCATTGTCTATTGGTCATGAGTGGCTTGACACAAGGAATGCGACAGTTGTAGCCCATGTATTGTATTACCGTATTTTTCGCTTTATAAGACGCACTTTTGTTCCCCCAAATTTTGGGGGAAAGTAGGGGGTGCGTCTTATAAACGGAATATACGGGGGGGGGGGGTGTATATGTGTGTATATGTTTGTGTGTATATTTATAATTACATACTGCAGGGTCCGCTCTGGGGGCAGGTGACAGCTGCGAGCGGCAGTGTTTGATCTCCTGCTCCCGCTCATATAATATGCACAGCCGCTGTCCGTCAGCAGCGTGGTGCTGAAACTGCATCACGCTGGGGCAGCGGGGCATATTATATCTGCCTGCGCCCTCCTTTCCATCGCACATGATCCCCCCCTGTGTTAGATATGGCCCCCGTGCTGCTGCCCATAGTAAAATAAAAAAAGCTTTACTTACCTCCAGCGCTGATTTCCGGTCTCCTGCTGCTGTTGTCTGTGACAAGGCACGCAGAGATGATATCACTCTGCCGTGCCGATCACATGACCGGCAGCAAGAACCAGGAAGTAAGGAAGCCGGAGCTCAACTGCGAGGAGGGACAGCACTGAGAAGGTAAGGAAAGAGTGTTTTATTTTATTATGGGCAGCAGCATGGGGGCATATCTAACACGGGGAGATGTGCCATCTATAGTGGCCATGGGCAGCAGTATGGGGGGCATATCTAACACGGGGAGATGTGCCATCTATAGTGGCCATGGGCAGCACACATGGGGGGCATATCTAACACAGGGGAGATGTGACATCTATAGTGGCCATGGGCAGCACACATGGGGGGGCCATATCAAACAGGGGAGGTGTACCATCTATAGGGGCCATGGGCAGCAAACATGGGGGCCATATCAAACACAGGGGAGATGTGTCATCTATAGTGGCCATGGGCAGCAGTATGGGGGCCATATCTAACACAGGGGAGATGTGCCATCTATAGGGGCCATGGGCAGCACACATGGAGGGCATATCAAACACAGGGGAGGTGTGCCATCTATAGGGGCCATGGGCAGCACAAATGGGGGTCATATCAAACACAGGGGAGGTGTACCATCTATAGGGGCCATGGGCAGCACAGGGGGACGTGTCCCAGCACAAGGCGGCTATATTCAATATAAGGGGGCTATATCCAGATTAAGAGGGGCTAATTTTAGGATGGGGGGCTATGAGAGACATATACCCTATATGATTTGTTAGACGGACGCTGGCATTATAAGATGGACCCCATTTAACATTAAAAAAAAAAATCTCTTTTCCTTCACCAAATTTGGGGGTGCGTCTTATAAAGTGAAAAATACGGTATATATGTGTGTGGTGGTTCTTGAAGCACTGACTCCAGCAGTAGTCCACTCCTTGTGAATCTCCCCTAAATTTTTGAATGGCCTTGTCTTAACAATTCTATGAAGGCGGCAGTTATCTTGGTTGCTTGTGCACCTTTTCCTTTCACTCAACTTTCCATTAATATGCTTGGATACAGCACTCTTTGAACAGTCAGCTTTTTGAGCAATGACTTTTTGTGGCTTACCCTCCTTGTGGAGTGTGTTAATGACTCTTAGGGCTCCGCCACACATCCGTGAAAACCATGTCCGTGTAAATCGGGCCGTTTTTCGGGTCCGTTTTCCGTTTTTTAGGTCCGTTTTTATGGTATGTGTGGCCTGCGTGTGTATCCCGTATGCTAGCCGTATGTGCGTGTGGAATGTCCGTGTGTGCGTGAGTGAAATAACTGACATGTGTATGTGTTGTCCGTGTGAAATGTACGTGTGTGATGCAAAATGTCGTTACTACATGTCGGAAGACAGAGTAGCGGGATGAGAATGAACTCGGGTGAACTTCACCCGACTTCATAGTCATGCTGCGGCTCTGTCTGTGTGCCGTGTACTGATTAGCGGTCACCTGTGAAGGATTCACCGGTGGCCGCTAATCCCCCGAGTGACTGAAGTGTCCCCCCCTCTCTCATACTCACCGTTCCCCGATCACCGGCACTGCACGGCGTTCACACAGCTTTGGCGGCTTTTTCTAATTTGAAAAAGCCGGCTGCTCATTAATCAATCTCGTATTGCCTGCTTTACCCGCCCACCGGCGCCTGTGATTGGTTGCAGTCACACACACCCACCACGCTGAGTGACAGCTGTCTCACTGCACCCAATCACAGCAGCCGGTGGGCGTGTCTATACTGTGCAGTGAAAAAAATAAATAAATAATTAAAAAAAACGGCGTGCGGTCCCCCCCCATTTTTATACCAGCCAGATAAAGCCATACGGCTGAAGGCTGGTATTCTCAGGATGGGGAGCTCCACGTTATGGGGAGCCCCCCACCCTAACAATATCAGTCAGCAGCCGCCCAGAATTGCCGCATACATTATATGCGACAGTTCTGGGGCTGTACCCGGCTCTTCCCGATTTACCTTGGTGCGTTGGCAAATCGGGGTAATAAGGAGTTATTGGCAGCCCATAGCTGCCAATAAGTCCTAGATTAATCATGTCAGGCGTCTATGAGACACCTTCCATGATTAATCTGTAAGTGACAGTAAAAAAACACACACACCCGAAAAAAATCCTTTATTAGAAATAAAAAACACAAACAAATTCCCTCATTACCAATTTATTAACCCCGACAAACCCTCCATGTCCGGCGTAATCCACGGACCTCCAGCGTCGCTTCCAGCTCTGCTGCATGGAGCTGACAGGAGCAGCAGAAGACACCGCCGCTCCGGTCACCTCCACGCAGCTAATGAGATGAAGAGAAACCAAGGGAAAAATTGTGAAAACATACCCTGCTGTAACTAAATAAAAGCATAGTGCATATAAACATAGGGTACTTAGTAAACACTGTTTTTGATCCGGTCACCTCCACGCAGCTAATGAGATGAGTAGCGCGATCAGCTGCTGTCACTGAGGTTACCCGCGGCCACCGCTGGATCCAGCGGTGGCCGCGAGTTACCTGACTGACAGCAGCTGATCGCGCTACTCATCTCATTAGCTGCGTGGAGGTGACCGGAGCGGCGGTGTCTTCTGCTGCTCCTGTCAGCTCCATGCAGCAGAGCTGGAAGCGACGCTAGAGGTCCGTGGATTACGCCGGACATGGAGGGTTTGTCGGGGTTAATAAATTGGTAATGAGGGAATTTGTTTGTGTTTTTTATTTCTAATAAAGGATTTTTTTCGGGTGTGTGTGTTTTTTTACTGTCACTTACAGATTAATCATGGAAGGTGTCTCATAGACGCCTGACATGATTAATCTAGGACTTATTGGCAGCTATGGGCTGCCAATAACTCCTTATTACCCCGATTTGCCAACGCACCAGGGTAAATCGGGAAGAGCCGGGTACAGCCCCAGAACTGTCGCATATAATGTATGCGGCAATTCTGGGCGGCTGCTGACTGATATTGTTAGGGTGGGGGGCTCCCCATAACGTGGAGCTCCCCATCCTGAGAATACCAGCCTTCAGCCGTATGGCTTTATCTGGCTGGTATTAAAATGGGGGGGGACCGCACGCCGTTTTTTTTAATTATTTATTTATTTTTTTCACTGCACAGTATAGACACGCCCACCGGCTGCTGTGATTGGGTGCAGTGAGACAGCTGTCACTCAGCGTGGTGGGTGTGTGTGACTGCAACCAATCACAGGCGCCGGTGGGCGGGTAAAGCAGGGAATACGAGATTGATTAATGGGCGGCCGGCTTTTTCAAAATAGTAAAAGCCGCCGAAGTTTTTATAACAGCAGTGCAGCGCCGCGCCGGAGATCGGGGAGCGGTAAGTATGAGAGAGGGGGGGGAACTGACCGACAGACATCTAGAGGGACAGATAAGACAGAGAGACCGACCGACAGACATAGAGACCGACCGACGGGCTGAGGGAGAGAACGAAACAGAAAAAGAAAAAAGACCGACATCACATGAAAAAAGCACAAAACGTACAGGGAGCAAACAGAGATGCGTCCGTGTCACTCGGACGTGCGCACAGACCCATTGACTTTCATTGGGTCCGTGCTGCGTGTTGCGTGCAGAAAACGGACATGCTGGCGTGAGACACGGCCCACAAAACGCATCATGGAGACGGACTAACGGACATAACCAAAAACGCAATTGTAACCGCTGAGATATAGTAACATTGGTGCACGTTTGGCCGTGTCTCCAGTATACACGGAAACGGACCAAACACGCACGTGTTTCACGGATGTGTGTTTCAAGCCTAATGGACATCTGTCAAGTCAGCAGCCTTTCCCATGATTGTGTAGCCTACTGAACCACACTAAGGGACCATTTTTAAATGCTTAGGAAGCCTTTGTAGGTGTTTTGTGGTAATTATTCTAATTTTCTAAGATAGCAACTTTTGGGTTTTCACTGGCTGTAAGCCATAATCATCCACATTAACAGAAAAGAAATCCACTTGAAATAGATCACACTGTGTGTAATGACTCTATAGAATATATCTGTTTATCTTTTTGTATTGAATTACTGAAGTTAATTAACGTTTTGATGATATTCTAATTTATTGAAATGGATCTGTAGATAGATTTAACTTTTGGTGTATTCTTCATTTCCCATGAAGTGTAGTGCTGAATTGCACAAAGTAGGTATACAAAAGAAATGTTACAAAGTGATATCAAAATATTATCCTAATGTCAGAGTTTACAGTCAAGAATTAGGAAAAAAAATGACTACACTTCTGGTGTATTCGTTTCACAGAAATGCAATATCAATTATTTTGTCACTGTATAGTTCTGTATATATGGCCGAAGAAATGGTCACATTCATTCTGTTTCATGGGAAGTGATTGTCATCTGTGCGAGTATAAATTATTAACACAGACTTTGGTCGCTAAGCTGAGATCCGTGCTTGGACAGCTGTGTCTCGTTCATGTTCTTGTCCGCACAGTTACTTGGGATGAATTGTCTGCATTTATGTCTCTGTACACAGCCCATTCATAGAACCACTGTATGGCGCTCATATGTAAACAAATCTGAGCTTTACAGCGTGTTACAATATTTGTGCACAGTTTATGGCTGCTGTAGCTAAGATAGGATACAGTGCAGGAGACCGGTGACCGGTGGAAATTGTATGAAATACAAGTGCATCTCAATAAATTAGATTATCATCTAAAAAGCTAATTTATTTCAGTAATTCAATACAAAAAGGGAATGCATTTATTATACAGCGTCATTACAAACAAAGTGATCTATTTCAAGTATTTTTATCTGTTAATGTTGATGATTATGGCTTACAGCCAATGAAAACCCAAAAGTCATTATCTCAGAGAAGACTGCTGACTTGACAGATATCCAGAAGGCAGTCATTGACACATCCCACAAGGAGGGTAAGCCACAAAAGGCCATTGCTAAAGAAGCTGGCTGTTTACAGAGTGCTATAGCCAAGCATATTAATGGAAAGTTGAGTGGAAGGAAAAAGGGTGGTAGAAAAAGGTGCACAAGCAACGAGAGAACCGCAGCCTTGAAAGGATTTTTAAGAAAAGGCCATTCAAAAATTTGGGGGAGATTCACAA
Source organism: Anomaloglossus baeobatrachus (assembly GCF_048569485.1). Lineage (NCBI taxonomy): Eukaryota > Metazoa > Chordata > Amphibia > Anura > Aromobatidae > Anomaloglossus > Anomaloglossus baeobatrachus. The sequence continues at coordinate 704,758,418 of NC_134353.1, read as the reverse complement.
GGAGTGGACTGCTGCTGGAGTCAGTGCTTCAAGAGCCACCACACACAGATGTATCCAGGATATGGGCTACAACTGTCGCATTCCTTGTGTCAAGCCACTCATGCCCAATAGACAACACCAGAAGCGTCTTACCTGGGCCAAGGAGAAAAAGAACTGGACTGTTGCTCAGTGGTCCAAGATGTTGTTTTCAGATGAAAGTAAATTTTGCATTTTATTTGAAAATCAAGATCCAAGAGTCTGAAGGAAGAGTGGAGAGGCCACAATCCAAGCTGCTTGAGGTCTAGTGTGAAGTTTCCACAATCAGTGATGGTTTGGGGAGCCATGTCATCTGCTGGTGTAGGTACACTGTGTTTTATCAAGAACAAAGTCAGTGCAGCCGTCTACCAGGAAATTTTAGAGCACTTCATGCTTCCCTCTGCCGACAAGCTTTCTGGAGATGGAAATTTAATTTTCCAGGAGGACTTGGCACCTGTCCACACTGCCAAAAGTTCCAATATCTGGTTTAATAACTACAGTATCACTGTGCTTAATTGGCCAGCAAACTCGCCTGACCTAAAACCCCATAGAGAATCTATGGGGTATTGTCAAGAGAAAGATGAGACACCAGACCCAACAATGCAGATGACCTGATGGCTGCTATCAAAGCAACCTGGGCTTCCATAACACCTCAGCAGTGCCACAGGCTGATCGCCTCCATGCCACGCCGCATTGCTGTAGTAATTCATGCAAAAGGAGCCCCGACCAAGTATTAACTGCATTTACTGTACAAACTTCAGGAGGCGCCAACATTTCGGAGTTTAAAATCATTTTTTTTCAGTTGGTCTTATATAATAATCTAATTTTCTGAGATAATGACTTTTGGGTTTTCAGTGGCTGTAAGTCATAATCATCAACATTAACCCCTTCACGACCATGGACGGAAAGATCCGTCCTTGTGCCCTGGGCCTTAACGACCAAGGACGGATCTTTCCGTCATGGCGGAATCGCGGCACCGGAGCCTCCGGTGACTGCAATATGTTAACATAAACCGCAGATTCGGGAAGGAGGGGACCTGTTCCTGACCTCAGGAGGGGTGGTGCCTCCTCCCCGGACCTACGGAGGCTGTGATTGGCTGACGAACGCCGCTCAACCAATCACAGGCACTGTAATGTTCCAGCCATTTAAAATGACTGAAACATTGAAATCCAGCCCTGGCCAGTGCAGCTGTAGCACTGGCCATTGGCTGGAGCTGGGTGACCTCACTGGATCACTCTCCCCCAGCTCTAGTAGCTCTGATTGGAGAGATCGGCCTTGTGACCGATTTCTCCAATCACAGTGGACCTATTGCCGGTGACTACCCCCATCAGCTTCACTTGTCGTCCCTGCAGCACGCCAGCACACTGAGCACAGTGAGTGTACACAGTGCAATGGTAGGGCGACAAGCTCCGGAGCATGGGACCCGGAAGTTGCCGCGCTGCCATTGCACTGTATGAAACCGGCGAAAAGCCTCCCGATCTGCCGCCGCTGCCCTCCGCGATCTGCCACCTGTCTCCCCGATCTCCTGCCCGCACCCCCACCCCTCGTATCTGCTGCCCGCACCCTCACCCCCACACCTCCCGATCCGCTGCCGCCGCCGCCCTCCATCTGCCACAGTGCCACCGCTCCCCTCGATCTGTTGCCCGGCCCCTCACCCCTCGTGATCGGTGCCCACCCCCTCACCTCCGTGATGTGCTGCGCGATCCCTGTCCTCCTCCATCTGTCATAGTGCCACCGCTCCCTCCGATCTGCTGCCCGGCCCCTCCCCCTCGTGATCGGTGCCCGCCCCCTCCCCTCCGTGATGTGCTGCGCGATCCCTGTCCTCCATCTGTCATAGTGCCACCGCTCCCTCCGATCTGCTGCCCGGCCCCTTCCCCTTGTGATCGGTGCCCGCCCCCTCCCCTCCGTGATGTGCTGCTCGCCCCCTCCCCTCCGTGATGTGCTGCTCGCCCCCTCCCCTACGTGATGTGCTGCACGCTCCCCCCACCTCTCACCCCCGTAGTCGGCTACCCGCCCCCTCCCCTGTCACCCCCGTGATGTGTGCTCCCTCCCCTGTCACCCCCGTGATGTGTGCTCCCTCCCCTGTCACCCCCGTGATGTGTGCTCCCTCACCTGTCACCCCCGTGATGTGTGCTCCCTCACCTGTCACCCCCGTGATGTGTGCTCCCTCACCTGTCACCCCCGTGATGTGTGCTCCCTCACCTGTCACCCCCGTGATGTGTGCTCCCTCACCTGTCACCCCCGTGATGTGTGCTCCCTCACCTGTCACCCCTGTGATGTGTGCTCCCTCACCTGTCACCCCCGTGATGTGTGCTCCCTCACCTGTCACCCCCGTGATGTGTGCTCCCTCACCTGTCACCCCCGTGATGTGTGCTCCCTCACCTGTCACCCCCGTGATGTGTGCTCCCTCACCTGTCACCCCCGTGATGTGTGCTCCCTCACCTGTCACCCCCGTGATGTGTGCTCCCTCACCTGTCACCCCCGTGATGTGTGCTCCCTCACCTGTCACCCCCGTGATGTGTGCTCCCTCACCTGTCACCCCCGTGATGTGTGCTCCCTCACCTGTCACCCCCGTGATGTGTGCTCCCTCACCTGTCACCCCCGTGATGTGTGCTCCCTCACCTGTCACCCCCGTGATGTGTGCTCCCTCACCTGTCACCCCCGTGATGTGTGCTCCCTCACCTGTCACCCCCGTGATGTGTGCTCCCTCACCTGTCACCCCCGTGATGTGTGCTCCCTCACCTGTCACCCCCGTGATGTGTGCTCCCTCACCTGTCACCCCCGTGATGTGTGCTCCCTCACCTGTCACCCCCGTGATGTGTGCTCCCTCACCTGTCACCCCCGTGATGTGTGCTCCCTCACCTGTCACCCCCGTGATGTGTGCTCCCTCACCTGTCACCCCCGTGATGTGTGCTCCCTCACCTGTCACCCCCGTGATGTGTGCTCCCTCACCTGTCACCCCCGTGATGTGTGCTCCCTCACCTGTCACCCCCGTGATGTGTGCTCCCTCACCTGTCACCCCCGTGATGTGTGCTCCCTCACCTGTCACCCCCGTGATGTGTGCTCCCTCACCTGTCACCCCCGTGATGTGTGCTCCCTCACCTGTCACCCCCGTGATGTGTGCTCCCTCACCTGTCACCCCCGTGATGTGTGCTCCCTCACCTGTCACCCCCGTGATGTGTGCTCCCTCACCTGTCACCCCCGTGATGTGTGCTCCCTCACCTGTCACCCCCGTGATGTGTGCTCCCTCACCTGTCACCCCCGTGATGTGTGCTCCCTCACCTGTCACCCCCGTGATGTGTGCTCCCTCACCTGTCACCCCCGTGATGTGTGCTCCCTCACCTGTCACCCCCGTGATGTGTGCTCCCTCACCTGTCACCCCCGTGATGTGTGCTCCCTCACCTGTCACCCCCGTGATGTGTGCTCCCTCACCTGTCACCCCCGTGATGTGTGCTCCCTCACCTGTCACCCCCGTGATGTGTGCTCCCTCACCTGTCACCCCCGTGATGTGTGCTCCCTCACCTGTCACCCCCGTGATGTGTGCTCCCTCACCTGTCACCCCCGTGATGTGTGCTCCCTCACCTGTCACCCCCGTGATGTGTGCTCCCTCACCTGTCACCCCCGTGATGTGTGCTCCCTCACCTGTCACCCCCGTGATGTGTGCTCCCTCACCTGTCACCCCCGTGATGTGTGCTCCCTCACCTGTCACCCCCGTGATGTGTGCTCCCTCACCTGTCACCCCCGTGATGTGTGCTCCCTCACCTGTCACCCCCGTGATGTGTGCTCCCTCACCTGTCACCCCCGTGATGTGTGCTCCCTCACCTGTCACCCCCGTGATGTGTGCTCCCTCACCTGTCACCCCCGTGATGTGTGCTCCCTCACCTGTCACCCCCGTGATGTGTGCTCCCTCACCTGTCACCCCCGTGATGTGTGCTCCCTCACCTGTCACCCCCGTGATGTGTGCTCCCTCACCTGTCACCCCCGTGATGTGTGCTCCCTCACCTGTCACCCCCGTGATGTGTGCTCCCTCACCTGTCACCCCCGTGATGTGTGCTCCCTCACCTGTCACCCCCGTGATGTGTGCTCCCTCACCTGTCACCCCCGTGATGTGTGCTCCCTCACCTGTCACCCCCGTGATGTGTGCTCCCTCACCTGTCACCCCCGTGATGTGTGCTCCCTCACCTGTCACCCCCGTGATGTGTGCTCCCTCACCTGTCACCCCCGTGATGTGTGCTCCCTCACCTGTCACCCCCGTGATGTGTGCTCCCTCACCTGTCACCCCCGTGATGTGTGCTCCCTCACCTGTCACCCCCGTGATGTGTGCTCCCTCACCTGTCACCCCCGTGATGTGTGCTCCCTCACCTGTCACCCCCGTGATGTGTGCTCCCTCACCTGTCACCCCCGTGATGTGTGCTCCCTCACCTGTCACCCCCGTGATGTGTGCTCCCTCACCTGTCACCCCCGTGATGTGTGCTCCCTCACCTGTCACCCCCGTGATGTGTGCTCCCTCACCTGTCACCCCCGTGATGTGTGCTCCCTCACCTGTCACCCCCGTGATGTGTGCTCCCTCACCTGTCACCCCCGTGATGTGTGCTCCCTCACCTGTCACCCCCGTGATGTGTGCTCCCTCACCTGTCACCCCCGTGATGTGTGCTCCCTCACCTGTCACCCCCGTGATGTGTGCTCCCTCACCTCTCACCCCCGTGATGTGTGCTCCCTCACCTCTCACCCCCGTGATGTGCGCTCTGCTCACCTGTCTCCCCCGTGATCTGCGCTGCGCTCCCTCTCCCACCTCTCACCCTCCCCGATCTGCTGCCTCCTTCATCTCCTGTGATCCTGCTGCCTAGATCCATCCTGTAGGGTAACTATGCCCAATCTCACCTCCCACTCCCCTTCCCTGCCATCCCCCCTTCCCCCCATCGTCTGCCGCTCCTGCATCCACTGCGCCCTCTCCCATCCGCCCCCACCCTATCCCAGCCGCCGCCGTCTCACATTCACAGATGCTCCCTTTATATGCCGCTGCCCCCCATCTGCCGCCGCCCAATCTGCCGCCCCCCAATCTGCCGCTGTTCTGATCCATCCTGTAAGTATTGTTCGTGGCTCTTTTCTAACTATCCCCAATCGCATCTCCCACTCCCTCTCCCCCCCCCCTCCTCCCCCACCTGCCTGCCGCCAAGTGCTGATTAGCTACGTGATTGGCTGATCAGGTACGTAATTGTTGCTCTAGTTTTTGCTTTTTTTTGTGCACCCCAAATAAAAAAAAACAAAACAAAACATGTACAATTAGGTACCTGATCAGCAATCGTCCTGCAGTCATACTCGACTTTGGACAGGACGTCTTTTTTCCATCCCACCTAGTCCCCCCCCCCCCTTTTTTGCAGAACATTTGTGCGTGCGCCCTATTTTTTTTTCTATGCCATGGGGGTCTAGTTTCCAAAATGGGGTCACATGTGGGGGGAGCTCCACTGTTTTGGCACCTCAGGGAGTCTCCAAACACAAGATGGAATGCGCTAATTATCCCAGACAATTTTGCGTTTGAAAAGTCAAATTACGCTCCTTGCGTTCTGAGCCCTGCTGTGCGCCCAAACATTTCATTTCCACCACATATGAGATGTCTGTGTACTCAGGAGAAATTGCACAATACATTTTATGGTGCAATTTTTCCTGATACCCTTGTGAAAAAAAAAGCTACCTGGTTGAAGTAATTTTGTGGTAAAATTTTTTTTTTTTTTATTTGCACGGCTCAACTCTATTAACTTTTGTGAAGCCCCCAGAGGTTCAAAGTGCTCAATAAACATCTAGATAAATTCCGTGAGGTGTCTAGTTTCCAAAATGGGGCACATATGGGGGAGCTCCACTGTTTCGGCACCTCAGGGGCTCTCCAAACGCAACATGGTGTGGCTAACGATTCTAGCTAATTTTCTGTTCAAAAAGTCAAATGGCGCTCCTTCCCTTCCGAGTCCTGCCGTGCGCCCAAACAGTGTTTTTTCGCCACATATGAGGTATCTGCGTGCTCAGAAGAAATTGCCCAACAAATTTTGGGGGTTCATTTAATCCTACTACCCTTGTGAATATGCAATATTTGAGGCTAAATTAACATTTTTGTTGCAAAAAGTAAAATGTTAATTTTTTCCTTCCACATTGCTTTAGTTACTGTGAAGCACCTGAAGGGTTAATAACCTTTTTGAATGTGGTTTTGAGTAGCCTGAGGGGTGCCGTTTTTGGAATGGTGTCACTTTTGGGTGTTCTGTGTCCTTTCAAAATCGCTTCAAATGTGATGTGGTCCCTAAAAAATGTGGCTTTGTAAATTTTGTTGTAAAAATGAGAAATTGCTCATAAACTTTGAACCCCTATAACTTCCTTAATTTTATTTTTTTTTCCCCAAATTGTTCTGATGTAAAGTAGACATGTGGGAAATGTTATTTATTAATTATTTTGTGTCATATGTCTCGTTGGTTTTAGAGCATAAAAATTAAAAGTTTGAAAATTACAAAATTTTCAAAATTTTCGCGAAATTTCCGTTTTTTTTTCACAAAGAAACGCAAAAAATATCGGCCTAAATTTACCACTAACATGAAGCCCAATATGTCACGAAAAAACAATCTCAGAATCACCGGGATCCGCTGAAGCGTTCCAGAGTTATAACCTCATAAAGTGACACTGGTCAAAATTGCAAAAAATGGCCTGGTCTTTAGTGTCAAAATATACTTGGGGCTGAAGGGGTTAACAGAAATAAACAGATGAAATAGATCACTCTGTAATGACTGTGTGTTTCTTTTTTGTATTGAATAAGTGAAATTATTTTTTTGATGATATTCTGATGTATTGAGACACGCTTGTACACTAATCCATGTTGGTCTCTGCAGTAGGCCCTGGAATACAAGCACAGGGTAAAATTAATAAAGTACATGGAAATCCTGAATGAAAACATGCTGCAGTCTGCAAAAGGACTGTCTTTCAAGTCAACTGTAAAACAGACACAATGATTCAGAGAAACCCCAAAGATTGATTCTCTGCATATATTGTGACATAGGATATCAGTATTAACAATGTGGCCAAAGCCTGTGATAGACTTTGAATATGGGGCATTACAGTAGCTCAGTGGTTAGCACTGCAGTCTTGCAGGTCCTGGGTTCAAATCCCTCGAAGGACAACATCTGCAAGGAGATTGTGTGTCCTCCCTGTGTTTGTGTGGATTTCCTCCGGGTTCTTCATGATCACATCTGTAAATTGCTGTGAAATTAAAGGGAACCTGTCAACAGGTTTTTCCCTTATGAGCTGCGGCCACCACCAGTCAGCCCTTCTATACAGCATTCCAGAATACTTTATACAGTGTGTCCACCCATATCCTGTCCCCCGCCATTAACTTGAGAATGGTGGCAGCTATAGGAATAGAAGTGGTGTCTAGGTATAGTAAAGTAGCCATGCGCTACACAATGAAACCACCTATAGCGCCACCTGGTGGAAAACAACAGAATTAGCATTTTTATCTCGAAAACGGAACGAGATAGAGAAAAAAAGTGAATTAAAAAATTGTAGGGCATCATCAATTCAATACGAATCGACACCTTGCATACAGAAATGCTATGATATGAAACCCATGACCCCCCCCCCAAAAACATTGAATGCTGGTCCGGCATATGGTGCTCATTTAACTTTGATGCTCAAAGTGGCCACCGTCAGCTGCAATGCACATCTGGACTCTGGCCAGCATACTGTATCTTGCTGCACGTTGTGCAATATGGTAGGTGACACGTTTGCACAAGCATCTGTGATACGTCGTCGTAGGTCCTGCAATGTTGGTGGAGGGGTCGCATACATTTGCTGTTTAATGTGACCTCACAGAAAGAAGTCCAACGGGGTCAGGTCAGGTGAGTGTGGAGGCCACTCCACACAGACACCATACCCAATGACTTATAGGGAGGTCTCCATGATGTATCGCTTCACATCCGCAGCCTTGTGAGTTTTACACGTTCTAATCATATCATTTCTGTATACAAGGTGTCGATTCGTATTGAATCGACGATGCCCTACAACTTTGTTATTCCCTTTTTTTCTTTATCTCGTTCCGTTTTCAAGATAAAAATCCTAACTCTGTTTTTTTCCACCAGGTGGCGCTATAGGTGGTTTCATTGCATAGCGCATGGATACTTTACTATACCTAGACACCACTTCTATGCCTATAGCTGCCGCTGTTCTCAAGTTAATGGCGGTGAACAGGATATGGGTGGACACACTGTATATAGGCCGCTTTCTATATAGTAAAAAAAAACCTTTAGAATACTCACTCAAGGGGCGGTCCGGTCCGATAGGTGTCACTGCTCTTGGTCCGGCGCCTCCTCCATCTTCTGCGATCGCTGTCCTCTTTCCCAGCCTCGTGTGCATGACGTGTCCTGCGTCATTCACACAGAGGCCGCTTCTGCGAATGTGCAGTTTGATCTGCCCATGCAACAACAAAATCCCATGTGCTATCATGACTTCTAACAGGCAAGCATTGTAACATAAATCAACAGGACAAATTAAAATAATACATTTTGTAATATATCTTATTAATACTATGTGCATCATTCCCACACAGAATAGTTACTTTTAGTCATGTAACCTTGCTCTTTCAAGGTAAAATAAAGCCCAAATCTATCTACTAATCTGTCTTCAGTTATGAAGCAAATAACACCTTCTTTCTATAAAACTATTGAGAGGACAGAGAGAAGCTGCAGGGAAACAATACAGGAAGACTCGAAACTGCTAAAATGGAGTATATAAATCATACAATGGGCCAAAATAACGTTCTTTATCGTATGCACACAACAGCTTATTCTGAAAACAACCTGAAAGTCCAGCTAAACTTTAAGGCTATGTGCCCATGCTGCGGATTTTGCGCGGATTTTGCCGCGGATTTACCGCGGATTTTCCGAAAATCTGCAGCAGCCGCACTTCCAAGCCATTTCAATGGCATTTTGGAAATGCTGTGTCCATGCTGTGGATTTTTCCGCGGCGGATTTGCCGTGGATTTTGATCCGGAAAAATCTGCAGTATGTCAATTATTCTTGCGGATTTTGGTGCAGATTTTGGGTATAGAATGGGGGGAAAAAAAAAAATTTGCATCAAAATCCGCTGCAAATTCGCGGTAATCCGCGGTAAATCCGCGGCAAACATAAGGTGCGGATTTGCCGTGAAAGTCGCGGATTTTCATGCAGAAAAATCCGCGGGTACATTCTACCGTGGACACATAGCCTAAGGGTAAAAAAAAAACCCTTTATGTTACAATATTTTGGAATGAAGTAGAGATTTGTGGCCATTGCATGTCCGTAATTTTAGTAAGCTTTTGTGGCAAGGTAGTGAGGTGCTTCTAATTTGGTATAACTATAAGCTTTATAAGTGAAAAGATGATTAAAAGAAATGACAAATGTAATCCAGGTCTTATTAAGACTTTTTTTCTTTACATATGTATTCTTAATATTTTTTCAGGGATAAAGCACATTATAAGTGGGCATCTTCGTCTGGGCATGCTTTTTTGTGGACAAACTGTCCACACAACCCCACCACACACCCCAAGAAGTGGAGATGGGTTTGCTTTCATTCGAGTAATAGATCATACTTTCTCATAAGTGGAAATAAAATAAATTACAGAACACTATTTCCATCCATGAGTTAGCTGAATGCTGTCCATTCATCCACTAAAAAGTATCAACTGTTATTGTATGCACTGTATTGTCCCAATATAGGTATTGCTTAAGGGCACAATTGGTATGATCTCTGTATGAACCTGTATTAAGTGAGATTGCTCTATATGCATGTAATATTTAACATCTTTAGAAGAGTAATTTTGGGATCTATTATTTGATACTTGTCCACACTATATGTGGGGTTCCATATTCAACCTAATCCCTCCCTTGTTGCTTGATCCTCCTATGTGTGTATATATATATATATATATATATATATATATATATATATATATATATGTATGTATGTGTGTGTATATGTATGTATGTATGTATGTATGTGTATATATATATATATATATATATATATATATATATATATATATTATATAAAAATATATAATATGTATACTGACCAAAAGTTTGGACACACCTTCTCATCTCTAGAACAACTATTAAGAGGAGACTTTGTGCAGCAGGCTTTCATGGTAAAATAGTTGCTAGGAAACCACAGCTAAGGACAGGCAACAAGCAGAAGAGACTTGTTTGGGCTAAAGAACACAAGGAATGGACATTAGACCAGTGGAAATCTGTGCTTTGGTCAGATGAGTCCAAATTTGAGATCTTTGGATCCAAACACCGTGTCTTTGTATAAAAGGTGAACAGATGGACTCTACATGGCTGGTTCCCACCGTGAAGCATGGAGGAGGAGGTGTGATGGTGTGGGGGTGCTTTGCTGGTGACACTGTTGAGGATTTATTCAAAATTGAAGGCATACAGAACTAGCATGCCTACCACAGCATCTTGCAGCAGCGTGCTATTCCATCCGGTTTGCGTTTAGTTGGACCATAATTTATTTTTCAACAGGACAATGACCCCAAACACACCTCCAGGCTGTGTAAGGACTAGTTGACTAAGAAGGAGAGTGATGGGGTGCTACGCCAGATGACCTGGTCTCCACAGTCACCAGACCTGAACCCAATCGAGATGGTGTGGGGTGAGCTGGACTGCAGAGTGAAGGCAAAAGGGCCAACAAGTGCTAAGCATTCTATGGGAACTCCTTCAAGACTGTTGGAAGACCATTTCCGGTGACTACCTCTTGAAGCTCATCAAGAGAATGCTAAGAGTGTGCAAAGCAGTAATCAAAGCAGAAGGTGGCTACTGTAAAGAACCTAGAATATAAGACATATTTTCAGTTGTTTCACATTTTAAGTATTTCATTCCACATGTTTTAATTCATAGTTTTGATGCCTTCAATGTGAATCTACAATTTTTAGAGTCCTGAAAATAAAGAAAACTCTTTGATTGAGGTGTGTCCAAACATTTGGTCTCCAGTTTCACAAATCACCAGTTTTGTCTGTTCTCCTATTCCGTGATGCACCGCGGCATTGTCCGTTGCGCAGCCGCAGTTCGAACGATGCTCCGGCTTCCGGGTCCTCACTGCATACATGCATACACACACATAGCAGACACACACATAGCAGACACCGAGCACATACACACACACACACATAGCGCAGCACACATGCAAGTATACACTACGCGCGTGCGCATGCGCACTTCTGTATACTCACCTGTCCGGGGCCGCCGTCGCTTCTGCTGTCAACCCTTTACTGCAGTTGAATGCTTTGTGGAACCATAAAGCATTCAACTGCAGTAAAGCCAAGCCATCACATCAACCTGCAGCGGCCGCTCCGTACACCGGACCCTATCACGGAGGAGTCTGTGTGCTGCAGCTGGAGGCTCCGCGGGCAGGATAGGTGAGACACGGCATAATAGGGGACAGAAGGGAACCAGCAGGAGCACATTACTAAACAATGTGCTCTTTGCTGCAGGGGACATCAGCCCCCCAACAGATCTGTATACCCCCAGCCCCCCCCACCAGATCTGTATACCCCCAGCCCCCCTACCAGATCTGTATATCCCCTGCCCCCCTACCAGATCTGTATACCCCCAGCCCCCCACCAGATCTGTATACCCCCAGCCCCCCTACCAGATCTGTATACCCCCAGCCCCCCACCAGATCTGTAGGACCCCAGCCCCCACCCCCAGCCCCCACCCCACCAGATCTGTAGGCCCCCAGCCCCCACCCCACCAGATCTGTAGGCCCCCACCCCACCAGATCTGTATGCCCCCAGCCCCCACCCCACCAGATCTGTAGGCCCGCAGCCCTCACCCCACCAGATCTGTAGGCCCCCCAGACCACCAAATCTGTAGGCCCCCAGCCCCCACCCCACCAGATCTGTAGGGCCCCAGCCCCCCCACCAGATCTGTATGCCTCCAGCCCCCCCTACCAGATCTGTATGCCCCCAGCCTCCCCCACCATATCTGTATGCCCCCAGCTCCCTCAACCAGATCTGCATGCCCCCAGCCCCTCCACCAGATCTGTATGCCCCCAGCCCACCTCCCACCAGAACTGTATGCCCCAGCCACCTCCCACCAGAACTGTATGTCCCCAGCCCCCCCACCAGATCTGTATGCCCCCAGCCCCCTCACGAAAACTGAATGCCTCCAGCTTCCCCTCACCAGATCTGTATGCTTCCAGCCCCACTCAGCACTGCTCCTGTCAGCACCACTAAGCATAGACAGATGTTTATTTCTCCGCACTCCCGATGCAATAGCATCGGGCCTATGTCTAGTACAGTATATATATATATATATATATATATATATATATATATAAAAAAATATACAGGTATATGTGTGTATATATGTATATGTGTATATATATATATATATATATATATATATATATATATATATATATATATATATATATATATATATCCGGCGCTGCATGTCTTCACCCTCCCCCACCACCTGTATCCCTGACATGAATTTGGATTAAAGAGAACCTTTTATCCTGATCTTTGGAGTGCGACCTTTCTGCCTTTTTTCGGATATTAATGGTCTACACTTTGGGACACGCACCGGGATCATACAGTTCCACTGGGATCAAACTGCCTGATGCTTCATTGTGTGGTTTGTGCACTAACTTAATATATTGTATGGCATGTTTTTAGTGTACTCTTTTTCTAATTATGTGGAATTACTCCTCCATGGTCTAACTGAGTAACAAGTATGGTTATGGAGTTAGCATCTAATTGATGACAATAATGCAAATCTGGAAATGTTTGTGTTTGCGAACATTAACATGCAGAATCCAGAGGCCCAAATCTTTTCAAATTGAGCAACCTTATCCATACGAATGGCTGTTAATGTTTCACAGGTCATAATTTTATTAAAATGAGCAATGTGCAAGTTTTATATGTTAAATTCATATAATAATTGCAGCTATAATTACTTTGTGGCAGCTCCATCATTTCGAGATGAGATTATAATTACATGTTATTTCGCTTTTGGGAATTCTTTTTCACTAGTCATGTGACAATCTGTTACATCTCACACCCCAGTCCCCACCCACACCGAAACCTACAATTAAGTCAGAGCTCTAGTAAAAGAAAAATGTGTTTTATATGAATCCATATCACTTACAGATACATCTGATATTGAAATGGAAACACCCAAATAACTTTGTTCAGGCTTAATTTGCCCTAAAAGTAGAAGGGTAGCACTCGATTAATGAGCGTTATTAACGGCTATATTCTGTGACACCTACTTTACCTGCCAATTTAGCTCAGGAGAGATGTCAGGCTGTCCACATGGACAAAATTACTGAGATGTATAAACAAAAAAATACAGTATGTCATTGTCCATTTTTTAAATCCATAGTGCCATAGAATGAGGAATGAAAGCAAGTCCTAAAAATTATTTTATTCAACGCGTTTCGGAGTGGAAATTCCTTCATCAGGACAATCACCATATTTGTAAATTTGATCTACATTTGCAATGATTGAAGTGTTTGTTTATTAAACATGTAATTCTCACTACAGACAAAAGGTTTAGTATGTAGTTTTTTTTTAAATTAGAATTATAAAAAGTATAAAAACCTGTCTGAAAAATTGTAATTTCTCTGCTATGTGTCCAAATGTTACCAGCACTTGATAATACTATTGCACTCTGTAAATATCTTCTACTGGAAATCCAACGTCTATTTGGATTGACATGTATTCATTAATAAAAGGATCTGCCATAGTCGTCATGCTTTTGTTAAAAAAAAAAGTAGCTATGACAGTACTATGCAGCCTTATGCAGGGTTCAGACAAGAGTATGTAAAATTGTCAGCTGTTTGGTCATTTGTTAAATCCGTATGGCATTTGTTTTAAACATCAACAATTACAAAAAAATTAAAGCAGTAATAATAATAATAATTAATAATAATAAATAAAGGCCAATTACAATTTCCTGTGTTAATAATTTGAATGGATGGTGTTCGTCAGAGTTGTTGGGATGGCTGGTGGATATGGATCCACTGCGCTACTAGCCGGGCACACCTTGGAGGGGTGTGACTAAGCGACTAGCTGGTACAGTGAAACGTTTGTTTACGAGAACGATCCGTTCTGGGATTGTGCATGTAAACCAAGTTACTTCGCTAGCAAAGCAAAATTTCCCATAAGAAATAATGCAAGCTCAGACAATTCGTTCCACAACTTGTTCAATGTCCCATCCTGGTCCCCTATTGTACCATTCCACACATGCACAAACACGCACGCACAAACACACACAAACACACACATTATGCTCACCTTACTTTCCGTTCCATCGCTGGGATCCTGGTTCTTGTCCGCAGGTACAGGATGTGTATCGGGTAACCATCGCGACCGATGCTGGAGCTTCCGCTGCCAGCGCACTGACGTCAAAGGCAGGAGCCGCTTGCCTCTGATTGGTCAGCGAGCTGCCTTTGAGAAGAGGCTGACAGCGGAAGTTCCTCCATCGTCGCGATGGTTACCCGATACACATTCTGTACCTGCGGACAACTACCAGGAGGCCGGCGATGGAACGGAAGGTAAAGTGAGCGTAATATATGTGTGTGTGTGTTTGTGCGCACTGCAAGAGCGGGTCAGAGCACAGTGAAAGTACGGAACCAGAAGTGTGTACAGTTAGTATTTGCTCGTACAGCAAAGCTTGCTCGTAAACTGAGTTACAAATTTACCTGCAAGCTTTGCTCGTATAGCGAAATACTCGCACACCAAGTTACTCGTAAACCAATGTTCCACTGTATTTACTAAAGCCTCTGATAAGTAGAGGCCAGGTACCACTCACAGGGCAGTCCCTGAGCCTGCAGAAGCTGACCAACAGTTCAAGGCAGGCGTACAAAGTACCAAGGGCACAGGCAGTGACCTAATCAGACAATACGAGGTAAGAGTAGGCAGTACAGGTTCAGTAAACATACCCCCGATGTCAAAAGTAGAGAGGTCGGGATGAACGAGAAGACAAGCCATGTTAGAAAACAAGAGAGACAGTACGAGAAGAACCTAGCAGGAATGTAGACAGACAGAACTGAACTATGAATAAAGATCAGGCAAGGAATGGTGGGAGTCACTATTCGACACAGACAAAAAAGGGCCCTGTGCAAGAACAGTATATAGGTCCCTTTCAGTCCAATAACGCATCAAATTTCACAATTCCACCTGTTTTGGAAGTAGAAATGGGCTCCCCAACCTCTGTCCGGCTGCACAGGTTGCACCAATGATATGTCCACCCCTGGTGAGAGTGACTGCTTAATAAATCCCCTGTTGCTTGGGGATAGGGCAGCAAAAGTAAACTCTGCAGGACACTGCAGGGTTAAATTCCTGCAAGATTCGGGCTCGCCAGGTGGAGACAGCAGGACAGTGCAGCAGTACTAGGAGTGCTGCAAACAGGGGTTTTCGCGTGCAGGCCTGAGGCTGAGCGGAGCAGTGCGATGGGTAGGCCGGTGATGCAAACGTGTGCAAGTTCCCAGCATAACAGTAGTTTATGCAATGATTATTTTTTTTTTACACGTGTACCCAGTTGTCTTGCCTTGGCCTGCGTGTTGTCTAAAGGATATCTATTTTGCTTAGGGACAGCACACAGGCACAAAGTATACGGTTCTGAACCTTTTTTTCAACTGACTAGTCACATTTACAGTGAATAAATGATCTACAAAGAGGGAAAGGAATTTATTTTTCTTGTGTTTGTTATTTTTCTGTTCTGGAGAGTCTGACAATATGCTGTCTATCCAGAGCACAATATTAGCAGCTGACAGACCTAAACCCCCACACACCTTCTGTCTGTTAAATAATGAACGATTGATTCAGTCCAGGGCATGATCAAGGTATTTTGGTGCCCTAGGAAGATGAAGCCAATGGCTACCATCTCCAACACTGCAGCAAAGGAATGGGTCAGAGGCAGCTAGGGTAACACAGCCCCTAACGCACACCCTCTCCCCTCCCCCTGATGAGTCAGGTAACCAGATCTGATGACCACTTCCCCTAGAATTATTACCTTTTTTTTACAAAAAAACCAAAAAACAGCAAAAGTTAAAAAAAAAAAAAAGAAGCGCACTTTAGGGGAGAGGCTCAACAGGCAGTTAAATTTCAAAGTTAGATATACAATCCATCATTGTTTGAGGATCATATACACAATATGGCGGAAAATAGCGATATTCATCCCCGACGTCCTATATTTTAAATGTCAAACCCAAGACAGTCATGGAAACTAATATAGCTTAACTATAATGAGGGCCCTTTGGTTTAAATTACGGTGTCCAGCATTGGGCAAATACCCTAATGGATAAGAAACAGACGTTCTGATGTTGATAAAGGTCCAGAGGTTTGTGCGTGCTGTGATTGACGTGTGCACCAGGGCGGACCTTTGTGGGACAGGTCTTCTGTGTAGATTCCTCCTTCGATGTCTTCCTGGCTTACCCCTTTTCTGTATTCAACTTTGGTGCTATGCCACCATTATTGATGCATGCACAGTGGTACAGTAATGATATCTTCATTAAAATGGCATACCGCGATCTCTGGCAACATTTTACTGAAGACATTGTGAAGACTATGAGTAGCATGCACACATGTGCAGATTTAATTTTTATTTTTTCATCTGCGCATGCGCCGAAGCCACTCATAGTCTTTTCCACAGTGTCTTCGATAAAATGGCGCTGGAGATCACGGTATGTAGAATCAACCTAATAACACACTGAGTTATTAGGGAATTTGAGAACAGGTTGTAATTTGTAGTATACAGAAAGAAAAAAAAATTAAATAACCATGGGCATCCCCAGCCTGAGAATACCAGCCCCCAGCTATCTGTTTTAATTTGGTTGAGTAACAGGTTTTTTTTTACATTATTTATTTAAATAATGTAAAAAAATCTTGACTGCGGTGCCTTGTATGTTGATACACAGCCAAGAGAATGTACACAGCTGGGGACTGCAGCCTCCAGCTGTATGCTTTATCTGCGCTGGGTATCAAAATATGGGGGACCCTACGCCATTTTTCCCAATTATTTATTTTTACACTCCACTCCGGCGATCCAGACAGCTAGTGTGAGGGCACCTAATCACGGATTTCAGAGTGTGGGGGCGCAGCTCGCTGCAACCAATCACAGATGCTGTCACAGAGCGTGGGCAGGGGAAGTAGTGAATATTCATAAGCTTTAATGAGCAAACCAACAAGCAGTGTGACAGCTGTGTGGAAACTCAGTAGGTATACTTCTCATGATTTAAGCCATGTTTTGCTTGCTTTTGCAGCCCCCTAGCCCTTACTACGACCATTTTACAGCACACTTTCGGGTTCCTATAGACTTATATGGGTTTGGGGTCTTGGCTTAAGTTTGAGTTCAAATTCGATCCCGATTTTCTAAATCTTTCCAGCCTCGCTGAACCCGAATATCTGCGGGTTCGCCCATCTTAGTATCTTTCATTCCATCACAATAGCCAAGGAGAATGCCTAAGCAAACCTACCATAACCAGGTTCTTACACGATTGTTACATGTATGGCCTTCTTTAGAGTACAGTACTAGTAATTGCACTCTAGGAGATTCAATGTAATGGAGTCAGAGCTGGTATTAGTGATGCATACCATAAGAGCAGTAGCCACAAGAGTCTGGAAAAACTGTCATATATAAGAAAATGAGATCATAGTGTTATTACACAGCAATGTGGAATACAGAACTACTTAGGATGCTGCAGTGACAGCAGGATTGGTCTTGCCCTATTGTGGAAGTAGTACAGCACATTCTTAGGGTATGGAATATATTATTCATTTCAGCTGATGATATTAAGATGCTTGTGGTTTAGCGGCTCATGAGCTGAAGTCAACAAGTACGAATATATGGGAAGACATGAACCTCCTTAATATGTTCTCAGTCGCATGGAAGGTAAAAAGATAAACTATGTACAGTTTGCAGCTATGGCACGTATTTACTCTATACTACTGATAATTTATGTCATGTTGCTGTTATCCATGTGTCCTATGTTACATTATATGACAGAAGCGGCATAGAACACATTTTAATGTACCTTTAATTATTTTCTCTGTTTTGCTATTTCATGTTGTCTGACTTAATATGAAGGTAGTAATCCTAAGTAGGTAATTCAACAGGGATGGGGGTGCTTTAACTCCTTCACCACCCAGCGATTTTCATTTTCGTTTTTTCCTCCTCCTCTTCCAAGAGCCATAACTTTTTGTTTTCCATCAACATAGCGTTATGAGGGCTTGTTTTTTTTTGTGGGCCGAGTTGTACTTTTGAATTAAACAATTAAGTTTACCATATAGTTTACGAGTTAAAGGGAAGAAAAAATTCCAAGTGCTGTGAAATTGCAAAAAAAAGTGTAATTCCACAATTTATTTATTTTTTTTATTTACCATGTTTACTATATGGTAAAACTTCCCTGTAAGTATGATTCTCCAGGTCAGTACAATTACGTAGATACCAAGAATTTATAGTTTTTATTTTATTTAATTTGTGAAAAAAAATGCGAATTTTGTAAAAAAAAAATAAAAAAAATAATCATTTGGTTTCGGCGCCATTTTCCAAGAACCTCTAACATTCTCATTTTTAATGCTCTGGGGCTGTGTGATGGCTTATTTTTTGCACCCTATGCTGCTGTTTTACTGATACCATTTTTGGGTAGATGAGCTGTTTTGATCACCTCTTATTGCATTTTATTGTACCAACTAACTAACTAATACTGGTGCTTTTATTTTTTTTCGTTACACTGTATACTAATTGGATTAACTTATTTTATGTGTTGATAGAGCGGACATTTCTGAACGCGGTGATACCAAATATGTGTTGTTCTTCTTCTTCTTATTATTATTATTATCATTATTATCATTATCATTATTATTGTTTTCTTTTCAATGGGCAAAAGGGGGGTGATTTGAATGTTTGTGTTTTATTTTTCTTCATATAGTTTAAAAATATTTCCTCCACTTTTTACTGTATTTTCTAGTCCCGTTAGGGGACTTGAAGCTGCGATCATATGATTGCTTGTGCTGTACAGAGCAGGGCATCAGTACTGCTCTGTACAGCAAAAATTATTATCTCCTATGAACACCAGCTCGCAGCTGGCATTCACAGGAAGATCATTATGACATTGATAAAGGTCATCAGCTGACCTCTGGCTGTCATGACAACTAATCGGTGCCCCGTGATCACTTTACGGGGCCGCCGATGGGAACAGGACATGGCGTGCTGCTTCCAGGCATGTGTTAAATCCTGCTGTCACAGATTGACAGCGAGATTTAACTGGTAAACAGCAGCGGGCAGATCTCCGATCTGCTCAGGGCTGTAAGAAGCAGATGCTGGCTGATCAACCGACATGTACATGGAAAGGTGCTGGCTCAGCATGCAAGCCTGCATCAAAGGCAATGTCACAACCTTGGTTATAGCAGTACATCCAAGGTTGTGAAGGGGTTAATAGTAAAGCATAACCATTGTTTTCATTTTTATTCATAAATCCATAGTACACATAAAATAAGCAACTTTGTAATATATCGTATCAGATAAATCTGCTTCTTTCTCTGCCAGAATTAATCAGTCATTATCAACATTCTCTATTCTTTTGGTAAATCTGTATTCAGTGAAGACTTTCCCATTACTGAGACAGGAGGTGGCCACTGTTACTGATGAGATTCTATGATGAGAGAAGCTATAGTCAGAGGGAAGCGCTAGAAGCAGAGCTCCGCCTCCTTCCTCTTTTATCTACATAGAATCTCATCATTAAAGATTTTTTCTACTACTAATGTGACCCTCTTTCATTTGTCCTAACTATTCCAAACTAACACTTTCCCAATATACTTCTGCTACTTATCCCGTTCCTGTAAGCTGAGCTCTCTGTTGCACATATATACCTTTATTGATGTTTTGCTTTGATCCTTCCAGTCTGGAGACCAGAATTGGACCAACTGAGTAGGACACGTCACTGGTGGGGTTGGGGCTGCTTCTCTGTGAGTGACAGCAGTCTGAGCACGCATTCTTGTCAGATGAAAGCACCACACTCTAAAGCAGGTTGAGAGGAGAGTGAACTGTGATCTGTGCATGCGTGCCCAGACTGCTGTCACTCACAGAAGACAGACCCGCCCCCACTACTGACGTGCCCTGCTCACTTTGTCCGACTCCAGTCGAGTCTGTATTCTGTGAGTGACCGTAGTCTAGGCATGCATGCATAAATCACACTTCACTGTCCTCTCAACCTGCTTTATAGTGTGGTGCTTTTATATGACAAGTATGCGTGCTCAGACTGCTGTCACTCACAGAGAAGCAGCCCCAACCCCACCAGTGACGTGCCCTGATCAGTTGGTTCAATTCCAGCCTCCAGACCAGAAAGATCAAAGCAAAACATCAATAAAGGTATATATGTGTTGCAGAGAAATAGGTTTACAGCAGCAGGGTAGGTAGCAAAAGTATATTACTAAAGTGTTTGTTTTGTCTCCATTTTCTGAGACCAGTTATGTTTTCATTCTTAGGTCGATGAAGCTGTGTGAAGGGTTATTTTTTGCAGGGATATTTTTACTGATATCATTTTTTGATAGATATGACGTTTTGATAGCTTGTTACCGCATTTTTGGGGTATTGCAGTGACCAAAAACAGACAATGGCCTTCTTTACTTTTTACTGTTTGCGGCCTTTAACGATCAGGTTAATTATTTTTATATCTTGATAGATTAAACTTTTCTGAACATGGAGAAACCACATATGTTCATTTTTTTTTAATTTTTAGTATCTTTAGTTACAATGGGGGAAAAGAGGAGTGATTTTAACTTTTATATATTTTTTGAAACTTTTATTCATTTTCACTGTATTTGTTAGTCTCCTTAAACTGGATTATAACCTGCGGTTGTCTTTTTGCTTCTGCTATATACAGCACTTGAAGTTAGAAGTCTGGCCACAGGCAGGGTTTCAATGGAGCTCTGAAATGAATGAAGCATTAAGGTCTTCAGTAGGCCGCTGACTTGTCATAGTAACCCATTGGCACCCCACGATCCTGTCATGGACACATAGAATGGCGTGCCCCTATTCCGGCATTTAACAGGTTAACAATCACCACCTGTGATTTGTTTGAGGCAGGTCCTGGCGGTATGACACAGCCATTACCTGCCGAGTATCGAGCAAGCTCACACTATGGGCCCACTACATACACCCGCTTCCAACTTGTGCCGAACATGCATGGTGGATGTCATGAAGGAGTTAATGACATTGTGTAACATATGAAATATAAATCATATTGATAAAGATTTGCACAAAACATGCCTAAAAGAAATATATGATATCAGGTTTATGCTTTCCAAACTGAGGAACAAAGACCCTGAGTACAATGTGTCACTTACTGGGTTTCTTGCTGTAGTTTTGATAAATCACTATTTTGTCTGCTGCTAGGTCTCTCGAGGATAAGCTCTGTATAACATCGCTACTCCATTGACTCCATCTACACTGTGCATAGGCAGAAGTTGACAATCAATGTAGGTGCGGGGTTTGTGGGAGCCCATAAATATTAAGAGGTACATAGCAGAATGTCATTATTGAGACGATGCAGAGCTGCAGCACATCTGTTTATTATGCATTGCTTATGTAGCACTATGTTATTGCACAACACTTTAAAGACATCATCATCACTGTCCCCATTGGGGCTCACAATCTAAATTTCCCATCAGTATGTCTTATGAATGTGGGAGGAAATCAGCAACAACAGAAGACCGTGTTTTAGCAAAACTATAGTATAGCAATAAGTCCAGTAACTGACACAGAACTGCAATCCGGGTCACTTTCCTATTTTATGTTGCTATCAGTAGCAAGAACCTGGAGACAGATTCTTTTTAGGTTTGAAGAATTATGATGCAATTTATGCACTTACATAAAATGAGTAACAATTTTAAAATTACATACATCAACTTATTCCAGGTTGAAATATCGGAAACATAACATTGAGCAATAAATCCCTCATTAATTTTTATGTATTATATACTACGTGTTTCTGTGTGTACTTGTACTTTTGGTGAAAGCCTGTGCGTTTGTGTGTAATGTTCGTTCAGAGACGGCGATGACATGGCTGATGGGTCCCCATACTGACAGTCTTGTGTAATGAGAAGCAGAAATGCCAGTAATACTTAGCTTCTTGGAGCCTGTGTACAGATTACTGGGCTGATGTCCTCAAATCTAATTATTATCACTTGTATAGAAGTTACATAAAGCTTCAAATAGATCAAAGGAAGGCAAAAAACACAAATATATGAACAGGTCTAAAGTAATGTAGCATTAATATACATGCATTCCCCGACTTACCAACATCCAATTTGCATAAAACTCATAGCTCTGAACATGAGATGTAAAAAAAACAACAAATACTCACCTAGTAATTCACCTACCTGTTAGAGATGAGCCACGGGTCCATGGGTCCCGTGGAAGTTCAGTTTGGTGACTTCAGCCGGACTTTAGATAAAGTTCAGTTTGGACCTGGACTTGACCTAATCCCCAATGGAAGTGATGGGCAGTTTGGATCTTCGCCCACATTATTATTATTATTATTATTATTATTTATTTATAGAGCACCATTAATTCCATGGTGTTGTACATGAGAAGGGGGTTACATACAGAATACATATACAAGTTACAGTAGACAGACTAGTACAGAGGGAAGAGGGCCCTACCCTTGCAGGCTTACATTCTATAGGATTGTGGGGAGGAGACAGTAGGTGGGGTGTAGATCGGGCGGCGGCTCCGCACGGTGGTCGGGCGGCGGCTCCGCACGGTGGTTAGACGGCGGCTCCGCACGGTGGTCGGACGGCGGCTCCGCACGGTTGTCGGGCGGCGGCTCCGCACGGTGGTCATACAGTCAGCCATAAACAAATCACTTTTGGGGTAGAGAAGGCAATAGTTTTTATTTTCTTTGCGCACACTACATCTGACAATACTGTTTTATCCCCAGTGCGAGCCAGTCAAACACTGCAAGCGTCTCGCACTGGACCGGCCACCAAGTGTACCCAAGCACAGCGATGCTCACGCAAGTGGTTTGCATACGTAAAGCACTCGAACTCTGAACACTGATTTTTTTTTGTAAAAAAAAACTTTACTATTCGGGTTCGCTCATCTCTACTCTCTATCCGCCCCCTTTCTTGCCAGAGGTCACTGCCTGTTCTAAAGTCGTGATGTTGTAACGTGTGCCGCAATATGATATGCAGTCAACTCCACAACTGAGAAATGGCTGGAAGTCCTGCCCTATGGTGAAGAGGCTAAAGATGAGGATCGGAAATCGAAAAGAAAGGGAATCTGAGAGGTGACTGATGAGGTATTGTTAAAAAAAAAAGAAAAAAGAGATAATACTCATCTCTTCAGTCTCCCTGCTGGTCCTCTTCTTTCCGTGTTGGGCACTTCATCTCTGGTCCAGGATGTCGCAACCTTACAACACGCAGTGACCTCCGAGCCTTGGACAGATCAGCGATGAGGTGAGTATAAGGCCACGTGTACACGTTGAGTATTTGGTGAGTTTTTACCTCAGTATTTGTAGCCAAAACCAGGAGGGGAACAATCAGGGGAAGAATATAATAGAAACACAATCACCACTTCGGTACTTTTATCCACTCCTGGTTTTGGTTTACAAATACTGAGGTAAAAAAATCACTCAATAGCCAATGTGTGCATGTGACCTAAGTTGTTACAAACAAAACCTATCGCGTTTGTAACCTTAGGATTGCCTGTAGGCTTGTCTGTAGCTGCATGGCGGGATAATGCTTGCTTATTTATGTATTGCATTGATGGGTAACCTGTTCGTAAATTGATAGCCCCCTTCTGCAGTCACACTCCCTGAGATCACTATTCAGTGACCAAGCTTGACATGATCTCACTCAATAATTTCAAGTTCATCTATGGCGCCCCTGCGCTTCAGGTGCTAAAGGATATTACACCACTTTTCAGGGGTAATATCTATCCCGGGTCAGGAGGGGGTTAACCTGCCGGTGCCTTCACAAAACACACATATACAACAGTAAGGTGCTGACTCACAAGGGGTTGGACTAGGGCAGACAGGATAATTAGCCACCACGAAGCATGAGATTTTCCCAGTCGCTAGGACAACCACTGGAGGCAGGCACCACATGGGGTGATGCAACCACACAGTAGAGCCAGAACCTGGAGACTTTCCCGGGCACAGCTTAGGATAACACCTAGCACTGACAACTGGAGAAAGTGTTGCTCTCTCTTCGTGGGCCCGTGGCTTGGAGCAGGAGGCTCGTCCCAGGTACCGGATAGCAACCGAGGGATGCTTCACTAACAGACTTTCACGGGCACCGGCGGTGACTGCCGATGGATCCGGGATCGGCTGGAGCCCATCGTGGCAGAGATCGGCACTTTGGGGCAGCGCCTAACCTGTGAGTAAAGAGACTTGGAACCGCAGCCCCTGCCTCTCCTCTAACCGGCGCCCAGCGCTGCGGCGCCAACGGGGACTACTACCACCCCCGTCCTCCGCCATCCTCCCCGGGCCCGCTCTGCCTGTGGGGAGCGATACCATCCCAGCTGCACCCGACATCTGCTCTGCTGAGAGACCCTGCTGCAGCAGCGGCCACCTACCTGGCGGCATACCACAGGTGGCCTCACGATCATCCTAATAGACTTTCCTAACCGTCACCCCCATCCTCCAACTCCAACTACCACCCTCATCTTGAATAAGAGGAAAAAATATCGGCACATCCAACGTAAAATTATTTCTTTCTTTATTTTCACATAGTATTAAAAAAGTCCATCCATATTCAGAAGACCCTGACGCGTTTCCGACGCAAAAAGAGCGTCCTTAATCATAGGCAGCCTATGAAAACGCGTCAGGGTCTTCTGAATATGGATGGACTTTTTTAATACTATGTGAAAATAAAGAAAGAAATTATTTTACGTTGGATGTGCAGATATTTTTTCCTCTTATTCAAGTTATAGTCCACCTGGCAGACTTCATATTTTTGCACTTCATGGATGTGTGGTGACCTATTCCATTGGGCGTGTCAAGCTTTCCTCCACTTCGTCTGTTGTTGTACCACCCTCATCCTCCATTCCTGCCTTCCGTCCACTGCCGTCCTTCCCTTCCTGTACGCCTCGGGACAACGGAACCGAGCCAGGAACCGTCACAACCCAACGTGACAGCCCAGCATCTCCCTGCTCTCTCCTTACTGCAGAGCGCCGAAAGCAGGAGTGATGCTGGGCTGTGATGAGTGGTGAAATGCTGCCCACAGCCAAGTGACTCATGGAGACTGGGACCAGCTGCGATGATATCAGGTGAACAGGAAGTTGACGTGACGTCACCAGATTCCTGAGGTCATGGAGCCCTGGGGGTCATGCAATGGGGGAGAGCGGTCCGCAATAGCGCTGCTCACATACACTATTGCCAACGCAAGGTATTTGAAAGAAACATTGTTTCTCAAGGTTATATCGATGTGGCAAAAAAAATGAAAATGAGTGAATCACTTCTTTAATGTCTAATGCACAAGTTACATATTAGACCTTAGAAAAGGCCATCGCCTCCTCCTGTTGAGAAGGTCCTCAGATGGGACAGCTTTTTACGGTTGGAGGAGGCTGTTAGGCAGGTGTGGTGACCTGCTCCTCCACCTGCAGCCAGTGTGTGGACACAAGGGTGGTGCAGTCTGTGAGGCAAACTTTAGTAACAAGTTTAGGAGAACCTGTAATACTTATAGAATAGTAAGTGCTGCAAAGTCATATCCACAACCAATTTAATAAATAATAAGAATGAGAAGCTTCCGTTGATTGTTGTTCATGTAGGTGCTTATTTCCTTGAACTTTCTATTCATAGTCAACTGGGAGCGGTTTGACACTCTATTCACAGGTTGACATTTTTGAGTAGCACCTGTGTCTTGCTTTCGGTCATGTATTGGGAGTGGTGCACAATAGTACTCAGAAGTGTTATAGGTACTTTGCTTTCCGTCACTTCCTTCATGTGTGCCCTAGACAGTTGCCTATGACTAAATAAATTCCTCAGGTCTCATATAGAGGTAATTACATCTTTTCCTGTACATTTTCTGTGTTTTTACTGAATAAAATACAACCAATTATAATAATATATAGGGTTGTTCACATACATGCATTATTTTACAGACGGACTGTCCACAAAGTAAACTGTAATATATCCGTTTTTGAGTCACAGATTAAAAATGCCACTGCAAGTCTAGGACGATATTTTTGGAGTTTATTTGTGAAAATATTGGAAACGTGGCAACAAAATCTCAATTTTCAAGCTTTGAATTTCTATTCCCTTAAACCAAAGCGTGTGACAGCTACGTGCGATTGAACGTAAAACCGTTCATCGCATACACGTCGTTTATTTCCATAAAATTGCACGTCGGGTTGTTCAATGTTCCCGAGGTACCACACATCGCAGTGTGTGACACCCCGGGAACGATGAACAGATCTTACCTGCGTCCCGCGGCTCCTGCCGGCAATGTGAAAGAAAGGAGGTGGGCGGGATGTTTACGTCCCACTCATCTCCATCCCTCCGCTTCTATTGGCCGGCTGCCGTGTGACGTCGCTGTGACGCCGAACATCCCTCCCACTCCAAGAAGTAGATGTTCGTCGCCAACATCAAGGTCGTATGGAAGGGTAAGTACGTGTGACAGCAATTAATCGTTTGTGCGACACAGTCAACAAATTTAACGTGTCGCACATACGATGGGCGCGTGTCACATCGCATACGATATCGTATGCAGAATTGAAAGGTGTAAAGCAGGGTTTAGTCTGCTTGTTTTCAGCAAACTGTTTGCAAGCTTTTTGAGCTTCATATTTAGAAGAGGTTTCCTTCTGGGATGACAGCCATGCAGAACAGTGTCTATGTAGCAACCTGTCAAAGGGGAAGGAGAAAATATATACAGTGCTGGCCAAAAGTATTGGCACCCCTGCAATTCTGTCAGATAATACTCAGTTTCTTCTTGAAAATGATTGCCATCACAAATTCTTTGGTATTATTATCTTCATTTAATTTGTCTTCAATGAAAAAAAAATAATTTTTTGTCATAAAGCCAAATTGGATATAATTGCACACCAAACATAAAAAGGGGGTGGACAAAAGTATTGGCACTGTTTGAAAAATCATGTGATGCTTCTCTAATTTGTGTAATTAACAGCACCTGTAACTTACCTGTGGCACCTAACAGGTGTTGGCAATAACTAAATCACACTTGCAGCCAGTTGACATGGATTAAAGTTGACAACCTCTGTCCTGTGTCCTTGTGTGTACCACATTGAGCATGGAGAAAAGAAAGACCAAAGAACTGTCTGAGGACTTGAGAATCCAAATTGTGAGGAAGCATGAGCAATCTCAAGGCTACAAGTCCATCTCCAAAGACCTGAAAGTTCCTGTGTCTACGGGGCGCAGTGTCATCAAGAAGTTTAAAGCCCATGGCACTCTGGCTAACCTCCCTAGATGTGGAAGGAAAAGAAAAATTGACGAGAGATTTCAATGCAAGATTGTGCGGATGGTGGATAAAGAACCTCGACTAACATCCAAACAAGTTCAAGCTGCCCTGCAGTCCGAGTGTACAAGAGTGTCAACCCGTACTATCCGTCGGTGTCTGAATGAAAAGGGACTGTATGGTAGGATACCCAGGAAGACCCCACTTCTTACCCCGAGGCATAAAAAAGCCAGGCTGGAGTTTGCCAAAACCTACCTGAGAAAGCCTGAAACGTTTTGGAAGAATGTTCTCTGGTCAGATGAGACAAAAGTAGAGCTTTTTGGGAAAAGCCATCAACATAGAGTTTACAGGAAAAAATAGAGGCATTCAAAGAAAAGAACACGGTCCCTACAGTCAAACATGGCGGAGGTTCCATGATGTTTTGGGGTTGCTTTGCTGCCTCTGGCACTGGACTGCTTGACTGTGTGCATGGCATTATTAAGACTACCAACCAATTTTGCATCATAATGTAGGGCCCAGTGTGAGAAAGCTGGGTCTTCCTCAGAGGTCATGGGTCTTCCAGCAGGACAATGACCCAAAACACACTTCAAAAAGCACTAGAAAATGGTTTGATAGAAAGCACTGGAGACTACTAAAGTGGCCTTCAATGAGTCCAGACCTGAATCCCATAGAACACCTGCGGAGAGATCTCAAAATGGCAGTTTGGAAAAGGCACCCTTCAAATCTCAGGGACCTGGAGCAGTTTGCTAAAGAAGAATGGTCTAAAATTCCAGCAGAGCATTGTAAGAAACTCATTGATTGTTACCGGAAGTGGTTGTTCGCAGTTATTTTGGCTAAAGGTTGTGCAACCAAGTATTAGGCTAAGGTTGCCAATACTTTTTGTCTGGCCCATTTTTGGAGTTTTGTGTGAAATGATCAATGATTTGATTTTTGTTTCATTGTGTTTTTTCATTGCAAGGAAAATAAATGAAGATAATAATACCAAAGAATTTGTGATTGCAATCCTTTTCAAGAAGAAACTGAGTATTATCTGACAGAATTGCAGGGGTGCCAATACTTTTGGCCAGCACTGTATACTAAGACCTACCGCGATTAAGTTAGCGCGGCAGTTCTTAGTATATAAATTTTGGAAAGGTGCTAACAATTTGTCCAGGTCCATTTTTGGGGTTTTGTGTGAAATTATGTCCATTTTACCTTTTTTGTGTGTGTGTGTGTGTTTTACCAATACACACAAAGGAAATAAATAGGTGTATACAGGCAGGTCTGGAATTTCTCACAAGATAATCCGTACATACTGCTGACCGGCAGTGACCTATGGAGTGTTGTTCTGAGAACGTGCTCAGAATGATGCTCCATAGGAATCAATGGACGTCGTGGGACATTACACTTTGGATTACGTCAGAACTTCCAGGATTTATTTTGAAGTAATAAATTGGTGAATAAGGAAGTGTGGGGGTGTCTTTTTTCAATAATCTTTTTTTTCCCCTGTGTGTTTTTTAACTCTTGCTGGGTTAGTAAAGGGGGTGTTTCATAGCTGCCTATCCATTACTAACTCCCGGGCTTAATGCCAGCTGTCAATTCACAGCTGACATCAACAAAAATATTACTCGGTTGCCACTAAACCAAGACAATTGGGAAAAGCCAGGTAAAGCACCAGAATTGGCGTATTTAATGGACCCACAACTTCTGGGGTGGATGCAGGCTGCTATTTTCAGGCAGGGAGGGGCCAAATAATCATACATATCATGATAATACAAGACCACAGCTGTCTGCTTTACCTTGGCTGGTTATCAATACTTTTTTTTAAAATGGCGTGGGTTCCCCTCTATTTTTGATAACCAGCCAAGCTAAATCAGACAGCTGAGGATTGCGTTCCATAGTCTGTTTTACCTGCATTATTTATAAAAAAATAAGCAGGAGCCAAGGTCATTTTTTTTAATCTTTATTGTTCACAGCAGCATACAGTCGTCTTGCACATGCAATAAAGCTTCATGTTTAGCTGTGCTTCAACCTTTCAACAAACTTTATTAACATACAAACACTATCCGATCACTGAACTCGGACACAGACTTTTTTTTTAAAAGTCCATGTTTGAACACCCGGAGTCCTGTATGAATCCCAAACTTTACTGGTTGGGGTTCCTCATCTCCAATCATAACACCCTTCCCTTTTTCATGTTGTTATTTTCCAATCATTCAGGTATAGGGTATTCTTGGTTTCATTTCTCCATTGAATCTTCTTACAAAACTGGTCAACTTTTTTAGTTGCTTTCTAGTAAAGTATAATCTGCCCTTCCTGTTCTTGAGTGTTGCCAGTACTTAGCATCCTGGATAAACTTGTTGGATTTACATCAATGAAGGTGTTGTTTGATTGTCGACCTTGACAATGATACATCCATTTCCTTGAGAGCATTCTTGACTTGTCTTTTGTGCTCTTATCTCATATTTGTTGCCTGGTGAAGCTATGCAATAATGGCTGCTGTAATTGCTAAATGATTGATGCAATATTTTGTAAAACCCCATGAATTAAAGCTGAAAGTCTACCCTTCAATCACATCTTGATGCTTTTGTTTCAGTTCCATTGCACTCATGTACGGAGGCTAAATTATATAAACTGTCATTCAACAAATACTTCTGGACCAGAGTGCATCTAATAATTTATACGGTACCCATATATATCAGATACTAGAAGGTGGCCCGATTCTACGCATCGGGTATTCTAGAATTTACGTATTGTGTAGTTCATGTATGATTTTTGTTATATATATATATATATAGATGTTGTTGTGTGTAGTTACCAAGTGTTTGTGTAGGGGCTGTACATGTTCTGGGTGTTGTCTGGGTGTGGCGGGGGGAGAGAGGGGTGTTGTTTGTGTGTTGCGTTGTTTGTGGAGCGCTGTGTGTCTGTAGCGTTGTGTGTGTGTTGCGCGGTTTGTGTGTGTGTGGTGTGTTTTGGGGGGAGGTATGTTTTGTGCAATGTGTGTGTTGTGCGGTATGTGCGTATATTTGTGTGTGCAGCGTTGTCTGTGTGTGTGGGTGTCTGTGTAGAGCAGTTGTTTGTGGTTCCCAGTGTGTGTGTGTGGTGTGTTGTGCAGTGCGCGTGTGTGTGTGTGTTGGGGGGAGGTGTACACTTCCCATCGTGCTCCATCCCCCATGCAGCGCACTCACCATCGTGCTCCATCCCCCATGCTGCGCACCCCCCATCGTGCTCCATCTCCCATCCTGCGCACTCCCAAACGTGCTCCATCCGCCATGCTGCGCACTCCCAAACGTGCTCCATCCGCCATGCTGCGCACTCCCAAACGTGCTCCATCCGCCATACTCCGCACTCCCCATCGTGCTCCATCCCCCATGCAGCGCACTCCCCATCGTGCTCCATCCCCTATGCTGCGCACCCCCCATCGTGCTCCATCCGCCATGCTGCGCACTCCCAAACGTGGTCCATCTGCCATGCTGCGCACTCCCAAACGTGCTCCATCCGCCATACTCCGCACTCCCCATCGTGCTGCATCCCCCATGCTGCGCTCTCCCAAACGTGCTCCATCCGCCATGCTGCGCACTCCCAAACGTGCTCCATCCCCTATGCTGCGCACCCCCCATCGTGCTCCATCTCCCATCCTGCGCACTCCCAAATGTGCTCCATTCGCCATGCTGCGCACTCCCACACGTGCTCCATTCGCCATGCTGCGCACTCCCAAACGTGCTCCATCCGCCATGCTGCGCACTCCCCATCGTGCTCCATCCCCCATGCTGCGCACTCCCAAACGTGCTCCATCCGCCATGCTGCGCACTCCCCATCGTGCTCCATCTCCCATGCTGCGCACTCCCAAACGTGCTCCATCCGCCATGCTGCGCACTCCCAAACGTGGTCCATCCGCCATGCTGCGCACTCCCAAACGTGCTCCATCCGCCATACTCCGCACTCCCCATCGTGCTGCATACCCCATGCTGCGCACTCCCAAACGTGCTCCATCCGCAATGCTGCGCACTCCCAAACGTGCTCCAGCCGCCATGCTGCGCACTCCCAAACGTGCTCCATCCGCCATGCTGCGCACTCCCAAACGTGCTCCATCCGCCATGCTGCGCACTCCCAAACGTGCTCCATCCGCCATGCTGCGCACTCCCAAACGTGCTCCATCCGCCATGCTGCGCACTCCCAAACGTGCTCCATCCGCCATGCTGCGCACTCCCAAACGTGCTCCATCCGCCATGCTGCGCACTCCCAAACGTGCTCCATCCGCCATGCTGCGCACTCCCAAACGTGCTCCATCCGCCATGCTGCGCACTCCCAAATGTGCTCCATCCGCCATGCTGCGCCAGCATCAGCCTCTCTGTCCCCAGCATCAGCCTCTCTGTCCCCAGCATCAGCCTCTCTGTCACCAGCATCAGCCTCTCTGTCCCCAGCATCAGCCTCTCTGTCCCCAGCATCAGCCTCTCTGTCTCCAGCATCAGCCTCTCTGTCTCCAGCATCAGCCTCTCTCCTCCCAGCATCAGCCTCTCTGTCCCCAACATCAGCCTCTCTGTCCCCAGCATCAGCCTCTCTGTCCCCAGCATCAGCCTCTCTGTCTCCAGCATCAGCCTCTCTGTCCCCAGCATCAGCCTCTCTGTCCCCAGCATCAGCCTCTCTGTCCCCAGCATCAGCCTCTCTGTCTCCAGCATCAGCCTCTCTGTCCCCAGCATCAGCCTCTCTGTCTCCAGCATCAGCCTCTCTGTCTCCAGCATCAGCCTCTCTGTCCCCAGCATCAGCCTCTCTGTCTCCAGCATCAGCCTCTCTGTCCCCAGCATCAGCCTCTCTGTCCCCAGCATCAGCCTCTCTGTCTCCAGCATCAGCCTCTCTGTCCCCAGCATCAGCCTCTCTCATCCCAGCATCAGCCTCTCTCATCCCAGCATCAGCCTCTCTGTCCCCAGCATCAGCCTCTCTGTCTCCAGCATCAGCCTCTCTGTCTCCAGCATCAGCCTCTCTGTCCCCAGCATCAGCCTCTCTGTCTCCAGCATCAGCCTCTCTGTCTCCAGCATCAGCCTCTCTGTCTCCAGCATCAGCCTCTCTGTCCCCAGCATCAGCCTCTCTGTCCCCAGCATCAGCCTCTCTGTCTCCAGCATCAGCCTCTGTTTCCAGCATCAGCCTCTCTGTCTCCAGCATCAGCCTCTCTGTCTCCAGCATCAGCCTCTCTGTCCCCAGCATCAGCCTCTCTGTCCCCAGCATCAGCCTCTCTGTCTCCAGCATCAGCCTCTCTGTCCCCAGCATCAGCCTCTCTGTCTCCAGCATCAGCCTCTCTGTCCCCAGCATCAGCCTCTCTGTCCCCAGCATCAGCCTCTCTGTCTCCAGCATCAGCCTCTCTGTCCCCAGCATCAGCCTCTCTCATCCCAGCATCAGCCTCTCTGTCTCCAGCATCAGCCTCTCTGTCTCCAGCATCAGCCTCTCTGTCCCCAGCATCAGCCTCTCTGTCCCCAGCATCAGCCTCTCTGTCTCCAGCATCAGCCTCTGTCTCCAGCATCAGCCTCTCTGTCTCCAGCATCAGCCTCTCTGTCCCCAGCATCAGCCTCTCTGTCCCCAGCATCAGCCTCTCTGTCCCCAGCATCAGCCTCTGTCTCCAGCATCAGCCTCTCTGTCTCCAGCATCAGCCTCTCTGTCTCCAGCATCAGCCTCTCTGTCCCCAGCATCAGCCTCTCTGTCCCCAGCATCAGCCTCTCTGTCTCCAGCATCAGCCTC
The DNA here is from genome assembly GCF_048569485.1 of Anomaloglossus baeobatrachus. NCBI lineage: Eukaryota > Metazoa > Chordata > Amphibia > Anura > Aromobatidae > Anomaloglossus > Anomaloglossus baeobatrachus. The sequence goes on along the minus strand of NC_134353.1, from coordinate 704,725,261 downwards.
TCTGTCCCCAGCATCAGCCTTTCTGTCCCCAGCATCAGCCTTTCTGTCCCCAGCATCAGCCTCTCTGTCTCCAGCATCAGCCTCTCTGTCCCCAGCATCAGCCTCTCTGTCCCCAGCATCAGCCTCTCTGTCCCCAGCATCAGCCTCTCTGTCCCCAGCATCAGCCTCTCTGTCTCCAGCATCAGCCTCTCCGTCTCCAGCATCAGCCTCCCCATCCCAGCCTTCCCCAGGATCAGACTCTCTCCTCCCAGCCTCCTCCAGCACGCCGTGCTCCTCTGCCGACACTCACAGATCCGATCGCATACACTCACACCCACACACACACACCCACACACACACACACACACCCGATCGCATACACTCACACACACCTGATCGCATACACTCACGCACACACACACTGACGATATTGCACATACGCGCTCATACTCACAACATCCGGAGATACCACATGCTTCTGGCCATGTGATCCTCCGGCAGGTCCTGGAAGCTCACAGCACAGTATCGAGGCCGAGAAGCAAGCGATATCTCCGGATGCTGTGAGTATGTGGATGCGATGTGATGTATGTGTGATGTGTGTGTCTGTGAGAGTGAGTGTGAGCCGGTGTACACTGGTAACTATGATACACATCGGGTAACTAAGGGACCTTAGTTACCCGATGTGTATAATGGTTACCAGCGTTCACGGGCTCCGTCAAGATCCCAGCATCGCAAGGTTATGTCTGGCGCTGCTGGGATCCTGACGGAGCCGGTGTAGAAGCAAGCGATATCCCACGATGTTGTGAGTGTGTGGATGTGATGTGTGAGGTGTGTGAGAGTGAGTGTGATGTGTGTGTGTGTGTGTGTACCCACCTGGGAGTCGGAGCTACGTGTCAGTTGGGCCAGAGCGAGCGTGCATTGCGTGAGGGGGCGGGGCCTGCAGAGAGCCGGGGCGAGAGGCCAATCCGTGGGGGGGGCGGGGCCATGGCGAGCCCAGCGGCCAATCAGCTTTATGTCACCGTAAGGACACAATGTCACCGGAAGGACACAATTTTGAAGCATGACAGACAGACAGACAGACAGACAGAATAAGGCAATTATATATATAGATGAGGGCACATCATATTTATAGCTCATTCTAGAGGCTGGTTAGGGGTTTGGCTCGGGGGTAGGGGGTAGGGGGGGTGGCGAAACTTCTGAGTGGGCCCCCTAACCAGGTAACCATATTTTTAACTATGGTGTCGCACCCTGAGGCCTGCAACACACATCCGTGCCTCCGGTACGTGTTTGGTACGTTTTTGCACGTACCGGAGACACGTTGACCAATGTTACCCTATGGTAGATGGCACACACATGTAAAATCACACGTTCCGTGTGGTTAGAACGTGTGTGCGTTTTCCCACACGGCCAACATGTCCGTTTTTGGCAGTCAGCACGCAGGCACGGACCCGCTAAAGTCAATGGGTCCGTGCCGGCACGGACGGCACACGTAGCATGTCCGTGTTCAGCACGTACCGTCCGTGTGCGTTTTTAAACGAACGATGTCGGTTTTTTTTGTTAAATGTCAGTCTACTTACCTTTTTTTCTGCTGCTCTCAGTCATCATCCCTTTGGCGCTCGGTCTGTATCTTCCCCTGTCGCATACTCACCGATCCCCGATCATCAGCGTGGCGAAGAACAGCTGTGCCAAAGATACGCGGCTTCAATTAATTTGAAAAAGCCGGCCGCTCATTAATCAATCTACTATTCCCTGCTTCCCCCGCCCACAGGCGCCTATGATTGGTTGCAGTTAGACACGCCCACACGCTTAGTGACAGCTGTCTCACTGCAACCAATCACAGCCACCGGTGAGCAGGTATATACTGTGCAGTAAAATAAATAGTTAATTAATTTAAAAAAAAGACGTCCGATCTCCCCCCAATTTTGATACCAGCCAGGGTAAAGCCATACGGCTGAAGGCTGGTATTCTCAGGATGGGGAGCTCCACGTTATGGGGAGCCCCGCAGCCTAAAAATATCACCCAGCAGCCGCCCAGAATTGCCGCATCCATTAGATGCGATAGTTCTGGAACTCTACCCGGCTCTTCCCGATTTGCCCTGGTGCGTTGGCAATCGGGGTAATAAGGAGTTAATGGCAGCAACCCATAGCTGCCACTAAGTCCTAGATTAATCATTGCAGGCATCCATGAGACACCCCCAATGATTAACCTATAATTTAAAGTTAATAAACACACACAACGAAAAATCCTTTATTTGCAATAAAAAACACTAACAAATACCCTCGTTCACCACTTTATTAAGCCCCAAAAACCCATTCATGTCCGGCGTAATCCACGGAGATCCTGCGTCGCTTCCAGCTCTGCTACATGAAGGTGACAGGAGCTGCAGAAGATCGCTCCTGTCAGCTCCACGCACCAACTGAGGTGAGTATCGCGATCAGCGATAATGTCACTCAGGTTACTCGCGGCCACAGCTGGATCCTCCAACTGTGACAGCAAGTCACCCGAGTGACAGCGATGAAGTCACAGGTGAGTTGCGGTCTTGGGGGGAGGACTCCAGCTGGCCGCGGGGAGCCTGAGTGACGGCAGCGCAAATCACGCTGCTCACTTCAGTCACTCAGGGGATTAGCAGTCATTGGTGAGTCCTTCACGAGTGACCGCTAATCAGTACGCGACACCCAGACAGAGCCGTGGTATGACAATGAAGTCGGGTGAAGTTCACCCGAGTTCATTCTCATCGCGCAACTCTGTCTGCTGTCAGCCGACATGTATCAACGACATTGAGCATCACACACGGATCATTTCACACGGACATTACACGTACGCATACACAGCCATTCCACATGCACACACGGCTAGCATACGCCATCATACGGATGTCATACGTACCGGAGAAACGCCCATAAAAAACGGAACATGGACCCGAAAACGGAATGTGAGACACGTACGTTTTTTATGCAGAAGTGTGTTTTAGGCCCAAGAGCTTGTGTGCAGATGACCGTATTTTTGTTCCCAGTGGGATCCAACAAAACATTGGATCGTACTCAGACTAATGAGGCAGTGTACATGTTTGATTTTGTGCTCCGACCAAGTGGTTCGAGAAAAAGAAAAAAATATCAGCATGAATGCGCACACTAATACAATCAAGTGTAGTGGCAGGGCCGTAGTTGGCGTCAGCGTCGGACTGGGGTATCTGGGGCCCACCAGAGGAATTGACTCCAGGGGCCCACCCTACAGCGATATGCAAATACCTGTTAGCCGTTATCCCCATTATAGTGGAGCACTGACTGTAAAGCACAGGCGGCTCCTGCACATCTCCTGTGCACAATAACTGATGTACAATTACAGTAGTTTACAGTAAGGGGAATCTTTGGTGAAAACAAGTGATCACCGATCCACAGGTTTGGTAGGTGATCACTTATTGAATGAATGGATCAGGGGACTAATCAGACATGAGCTCCACTTTCAAGGGGATAAACGTTGTATGATTGGTGCATGTCCCAGCAATCGGTCCCCACAGATGAATACGTTATCACTTATCCTTAGGCCACGTTCACACGTTCAGTATTTGGTCAGTATCTTACATCAGTATTTCTAAGCCATAACTAGGATTGGCTGAAAAATGCAGAGGTGTTTCTATTATACATTTCCTCTGATTTTACCACTCCTGGTTTTGGCTACAAATACTGAGGTAAGATACTGTCCAAATACTCAACATGGGCATATGGCCTTAGAATAGGCGATTACTTAGCATATTTGCTACAGTATAATGGGGTATGCGACAGAGCAGGCAGGAACATCAGGCCGATGGACAATCCAACAAGTTTTATTGAGGCAGGGAGCATAAAACATCGAATATCCAAATGGTTCTTTAGAGTCCACAATGAGTCCACACAAAGATAAACAGATCCGGGTGTGCCACCCAGCAATCCGACGCCAAGGAAAATGCAACAACATTCCTTAGATGAGTTCCTTAAATCTGGTAGCGTGGCTGAGACAACACAATCTCACAAAGCACCTGATCTTCAATGTCCCATAGTCCATACACAGGCACCAGGACCTGCCCTCAGCACAGATCCTCGCCTTTCACCCAACAAAGCATCAACTAACTCAAAACATGTGGCTTATTCTCCCACCTCTCCTTAGATCCACCCACTGGATGAGAAAGGGTTCACACCCACTTTTGAGTATGTGACTTTATATAGAGAACTTTCCAGGACCTACAGGCTGGTATTGGATGAGTCTCATGCGGAGAAGAACAAAGACACAGTCGCCCACTAGATGTTGACCTAGGCCTGATTACATTAAAGTCTAGGAGAAAAAACAATTGAGATAAAGAATCGGGTTTGATGCTGCGCTAAAGACCACAATATCCAAGGTTGTAAAAAAACTTTTTCTTTATTTCCAAAGGTCTACGCGTTTCAAAGGCATGTCCGCCTTCTTCATCAGGACAAGGAAAAATAAAAGAACAGCCTCAGTGGCTGTTCTTTTATTTTTCCTTGTCCTGATGAAGAAGGCGGACATGCCTTTGAAACGCGTAGACCTTTGGAAATAAAGAAAAAGTTTTTTTACAACCTTGGATATTGTGGTCTTTAGCGCAGCATCAAACACGATTCTTCATCTCAATTGTTTTTTCTCCACGGCTTTATCGGGGCTGCAGCTGACCGCTTTCTTTACATTCAATTGTTTTGGCTTTCCCAGGAGTTGTGCCTGTCACAACCATAGCAGGTGAGTACCTGTCCTGTTTGTTATATCTCCATTTATCATCGGATAAGACCCTATGTGCGCTTTTTTCCACAGTTCTTTCTTACATTAAAGTCTAGACACATAGGCCAGGGAGGGACATGCTGTTACAATACTGCTGGAGGCTTGATTACATTATGGTGCAGGTTAGGGGGGACACACTGTTACAACCCCTTCCCCCCTCAAGTTGTGTACAGACGCTTGTCAAGTACACGTAAACATGGCTGACCTGACTCAGGGCTCTTCCTGTCTGGACAATCCATCGGCATTTTGTGTTGGCTTCATCTCCTTTAGTGTATGGTGGAGGTGTAGAGTTGAAGGGTCGGGCTCCAGTTTGTATCCTTGTTGACTTGAACTCTGCTTCCTGCAGAGGGGAGGGGATAAACATTCAAGTATTTAATTTCTACTGGAAATAATCTTCCCTTTATTGATAGAGAGAAAAAGTGACCTCCAGACACAACACAATTCACTATACCAAGACCAATAATACAAGGGAGAAATACCGCCACACTGTGACCAATAACATATTACCACCACATAGTAACCAAATACAACTACATACAAGAGAGAAATACCGCCACACCATAAACAGAGCACATAATGACCGAATATTACCACATACAAGGGAGAAATACCTCAACACTATGACCAGACCACATAAATGACCAAAAGTACCACATACAACAGAGCAATACCACCACACTTTGGCCAGACCACATATTACCACCACACAGTGCCCGAATAATACTACAATAATGATCATGAATAAAAACCACAATACTAATAACACTAATATTACAGTGCCATTATACACAGGAGCTCTGTCTGTCAGTGTACAGGTAATACAGTGATCACCAGTGACATTAATTTGTGACATTATACACAGGAGCTGTGTATACAGTGTATAGTGTGTGTGTACATGTAATACACTGACTTACCAGTGATGTCTGTAGCTGAAGTTATCATCTGTCGCTGACCCCCATCACTTCTTCCTGCCATGACGCGACTCTGCAGAAAATAACACACAGTCACCTTTAGCCGATCACTCCCAGAGCACATTCCTCACTTTTCCCCCAATTTCTAAACCATGGGTGGCACAGTACTGGGTGGATGGCACACAGTACTAGGGACGTACACAGCGGACGGAGGCTCACAGCAGCGGGAGGCAGGAGGCTCACAGCAGCAGGAGGCAGGAGGCTCGCAGCAGGAGGCTCACAGCAGCGGGAGGCAGTAGGCTCACAGCAGCGAGAGGCAGGAAGCTCACTGCTAGGAGAGGCAGGAGGTTCACTGCAGGGGAGGCTCACAGCAAGGGGAGGCTCAGAGCAAGGGGAGGCAGGAGGCTCACTGCAGGGGGAGGCTCACAGCAGGGGGAGGCTCACAGCAAGGGAGCCTCACAGCAAGGGGAGGCGCACTGCAGGGGGAGACTCACTGCAGGGGAAGGCAAGAGGCTCACTGCAGGGGGAGTCTCACAGCAGGGGGAGGCTCACAGCAGGGGGAGCCTCACAGCAAGGGGGGGCGCACTGCAGGGAGAGGCTCACTGCAGGGGAAGGCAGGAGGCTCACAGCAGGGGAGGCTCACAGCAAGGGGAGGCTCACAGCAAGGGGAGGCAGGAGGCTCACAGCAGGGGGAGTCTCACAGCAGGGGGAGGCAGGAGGCTCACTGCAGGGGGAGGCAGGAGGCTCACTGCAGGGGGAGGCTCACTGCAGGGGGAGCCTCACAGCAAGGGGAGCCTCACAGAAAGGGAAGCTTCACAGCAAGGGGAGCCGTACAGCAATGGGAGGCTTACTGCAGGGGGAGGCTCACTGCAGGGGGAGGCTCACAGCATAGGGAGGCTCACAGCAAGGGGAGTTCACTGCAAGGTGAGGCAGAAGCACTTACCTGGAGCCTCCGTGTCCTCTTCTTCCATGCAGCCCCGGTGATGACCGTTCAAATGTACGAATGTTCAAATGTGCCTGAAAGACGCGCGTACATTTGAATATGAAAGGCGAAGTCTGCAGGTCCTGCATGCACCTCATTTTGTGTAGGCCTGAGGCTCCCTGCAGTGCAAGGACCTGTGGTGAGTCACATGATTGTGATGTCACCACAGGTCCTGCTACAACTGCAGAAACTGCAGAGATCACGCAGATTATTCTATGCGATCACTGCAGTTTAGGATGGAATGGCTGGGGGGCCATCAAAGCGTGGCCAGTCTGCCCGCTAAACACCCCTGCCCAGCCTGCAGTAACAAGCTCGCGGTACCCCGCACAATATAAAGCATGGGCCAGTCTGATGCTGGTTGACGTTGATGCTGCCCTAAGCACTAAAATTGTCAATGGCCCTATCAGCGTCTATGCCCGAATGCTGTTTTTCAAGGGTTCAGACGTACACCCCCGAAGGAGTCACTGAATGAATGATCAAACACTTGCACATAGCCTTAAGGGTCCTTTACACGCTGCAACATCACTAACGATATATCGTCGGGGTCACGTCGTTAGTGACGCACATCCGGCGCCATTAGCGACATCGCAGCGTGTGACACCAAGGAGCGACGATCAACGATCGCAAAAGAGTAAAAAATCGTTGATTGTTGACACGTCGCTCATTTTCATAATATCGTTGCTGCTGCAGGTACGATGTTGTTCATCGTTCCTGCGGCACCACACATCGCTAGGTGTAACACCGCAGGAACGACGAACACCTCCTACCTGTGTCCACCAGAAAAGAAGGAAGGAAGGAGGTGGGTGGGATCTTCCGCCCGCTCATCTCCGCCCCTCCGCTTCTATTGGACGGCTGCCGTGTCGTTAGTGACATCGTTGCGTGTGAAACGCACGAACGACCGTTAACAATCAAAATTACTTACCTTATCGTTGAACGTTGACGCATCGTTCTATTCCCAATTATTGTTGCTGTTGCAGGACGCAGGTTGTTCGTCGTTCCTGCGGGAGCACAGCAGGAACGAGGAACATCACCTTACCTGCGGCCGCCGGCAATGAGGAAGGAAGGAGGTGGGCGGGATGTTCCGCCCGCTCATCTCCACCCCTCCGCTTCTATTGGGCGGCCGCTTAGTGACATCGCTGTGACGCCGCATGAACCGCCCCCTTAGAAAGGAGGCGGTTCGCCGGCCAGAGCGACGTTGCAAGGCAGGTAAGTCCATGGGACGGGTGTAAGCGATGTTGTGCACCACGGGCAGTGATTTGCCCGTGTCGCACAACTGACGGGGGCGGGTACGCTCGCTAGCGATTTCGCTAGCGAGATCGCAGCGTGTAAAGTACGCTTTAGTCTTTATGGTGCAGTTACACAAAACAAGGCTGCCAATCACTCAATGCACAAGCAAAATGTTCGTCCATTTAGTGAAATAAGTTATTATTAAGATTGCTGATTAAATATCATTGTTCTTGGCAGCAGATAGTCCTGCATAAACATGTGCTGCCGAAAATGATAATATAACGTGCAGAGAAGGATATTAAAGGGGTTGTCCAGGTTTACCATGTGATGCAAGTATACTAAGCGAGGCCGTGCACGTCTAGTTTGAGTGTGGTCAGAAGTATGTGTAGCACCTACGGGGCAAGGGGTTAGCTTTACTAGTCGCCGGGCCGGTGATGTCGGGTCTGGGGATGTCACGGGTGGCCCTAGCCCAGCTTTGTGGCCCCGAGGTATACAATAAAAGAGGAATGGAGAAGGAGGATAGTTGATGGAATGATGGGGATAGTTTGTCTCGTGACGCCACCTGTGGTATGCGGCTAGGGATTAGCCGCCGCTGTGGGTGATGTCCTCCGGGGCTGATGGTGTCGCAGCAAGGATGGTTCTACTCCCAACAGGAGGAGTGGGCTCCGGGGAGGATGACGAGGGACTGAATGGCCGTTGGCGCCGAAGCGCGGGGCCACCAGTGCTTGAAAGTGTCCTTTCCTAAGGGATGCCCCTCCAGTAGTGAAGAAACCCGGGCTGAGCGTTCCGCTCCAAGCCTTAAGTCACGTGAAGAAAGAAGAAGAGATTGGTGTCGTGTCGCCACAACTGTAGTCCCGACTTGACTGAAGTTTGTGTAAGAGTTGCTCCTACTTCTACCCCAAGTGGTGCCCACCCCCAGGTGGTTGTCCTAGTGACCGGGAAAGTCCCATGCCTCGTGATGGCCACCGTCCTATCTACCCTAGTCCAGTCCCCAGTGAGAAGGCACCTAAACTGTATGTAAGGTGAAAAGTGGAAACAGCGGTGATTAACCCCCTCCTTACCAGAGATGAATACGCCACCTTAAGTGTGGTGCAGTACCCTGTGGCGACTGAAGCCTCAGGGGCGACACATTCCTCCACAGCAAATGGCAGCACTCCAGGTCTGCAACCAAACAAAGTTAGTACACCGTAATTTTTTATTTATTTATTTTTTTAATGCATATAAACAGGTAAAACAATCTTCCCTTTATGGGAGGCATTCTCATTCAACAGTTTCAAACGTTTTAAACAGTTACCGGTCATCAGGGTGAACAATGCAACAAAACATCAACATTTGCATATGAAAACATTTACTCTTTCTTGGCTGCTGGTGATGCCAGAGGGCTGGTCACATCCCCCTGGCTCTGGGCATTCAAGGGACATCCCAGGGCAAAGTGTCTAACCTTTTCGCAGCGCCGACAGATTGGCTGCCCATTGGCATCGTAATCGGTATAACTTGTGGCAGTGGGTTTCTCCCGCATCGCCGCCAGGGGAGGTCATCAGCACTGGAAGCCAGTTCAATGGTTGCAGTTTGCTGAGCACCTTGCTTCGATTGTGCCGCTTTGGTCAGAGTAGTGATACCTTTGATCAATTCCAGGATCTGGAGTTCTCACCCACGGTTTGTTCCTTGGCTCCCACCAGCACTGATGTAGCTGGCACCAACCTCGGTTGCTGAAGCATAGCGCTGCAGTGATCCGGCTCATGCAATGCCCGGATGGCGCGGTCTTTAAATTCCGTAAATCAAAAAGAAGCTCCAGCACACCATAAAAAGAATTTGAGAAAAAGACCTTGGGTGGTGCTGAATGTAGTTTTATTGAAACATAAAAATAGTCTGTCCCAACGTTTCGGTCCTGATAGGACCTTATTCAAGGGTTCTATCAGACTAGTGAGAGAAAGAAATATATACAAAGTATTACAAAAAGGAAATAGTACAATAATCAATATCAGAACATGACATGAAAAAACAACCCATGTTATGGGTGGCCCTTGCCTGGCTTTGTGGCCCCGATGTGTACAATAAAAGGGGAATGGAGAAGGATGGTAGTTGAAGGGATGATGGGGATAGTTTGTCTCATGACGCCACCTGTCGTATGCGGCCAGGGATTAGCCGCCGTTGCAGGTGATGTCCTCCGTGGCTGATGGTGTCGCAGCAAGGATGGTTCTACTCCCCACAGGTGGAGCGGGCCCCGGGGAGGATGACGAGGGACTGAAAGCACGGGGTGCCGACGCCGGTAATAAGAGGTTGAGTCAGCTGCTGCGGTTCCAGGTTCTTTGCTCACAGTTCCAATGCAGCCTCAGGGTATCGGTCTCTGCCGTGATGGGCCCCAGCCGATCCCGGATAAGTTGGAGGTAGCCACTGGTGCTTGAAAGTGTCCTTTCCTAAGGGATGCCCATCCAGTAGTGAGGAACTCGGGCTGAGCGTTCCGCTCCAAGCCTCAGGCCCCTTGATGAAAGAAGAAGAAGAATGGTGTTGTGCCACCAGAACTGTAGTCCCAACTTAACTGAGGTTTGTTTAAGAGTTGCTCCTACTTCTACCCCAAGTGGTGCTCGCCCCCAGGTGGTTGTCCTAGTGACCGGGAAAGTCCCATGCCTCGTGATGGCCACCCCCTATCTAACCTAGTCCAGTCTCCAGTGAGAAGGCACCTAAACTGTATGTAAGGTGAAATGTGGACCCGCTCCATACCAGAGATGAATACTGCACTTTAAGTGAGGTGCAGTACCCTGTGGCGACTGAAGCCTCAGGGGCACCACATATGCAAATCGCACATGTGTAATTACATGATGGTCACTCTCACCACCGTCACTGGAAAACCCTGACAGCACACGGCGTGCCACATGAGAATTCACGCATCTGAAGTCACAGGCCATTAAACGACTACGGATTGGTTTCATATCATATAACCAACCGGTCAACATTCATTTAAAGGCGGCAATTGACCTGTATAAATGCCCCTTACATCCAGGTACCTTATTGGTGACTTTTTCTCTGATTGATTTTGCCTCATCCCATATTTCTTCATCTGGTCTTGAAGCCATGATGACTTTTCACATCCATAGCTCATCTCTGCAGACTTCTATCTTCTCTGGTCTTCTGCAGCACATGGCATAAAAAATAACTGTGTCATTAAAATTACACCCCAAAAAAAAATATCCGCACATGCTGTGCAGTAAATAACCCATATACTGTGCATCTGAAAAATATATTTGTCCCACTATACTCCTTGCCTAAAAAATGACCCGCACACAGTCACCCTTATGATACATTTCCCCCACACTGTTCCACTCATATACTATGAGAACAACACCATCCCTCCACCATGAATTATAGTCGTCAGTCGCCACACTGTGTTTCCTTACGAAAAATATCAATATCCATCAAACCATCCCCCCTTATGAACCACGGCCTATACGCTGTCCCTACACCATGATATACCTGCAATATGAACAATGGCCTCCACACTGTTCAAATCTTCCGTGCCCCTCAGCCCGTTGCCCCCTCTCCATACTGTGCGCCCTTTCCCCCCCTGTACAGCCTCCATAATGTGCCCTCACGCTGTCACTCGTATACTTCTCCTCTCATACTGTGCCCTAACATTGTCCTTACTTCCTTACTGCCTCCCATAATGTGCCGTCACTTTGTATACTAAATGAACACCCCTATTCCCACTTCCACACTTTACTGTAAAAGTTTCTCAGCTCCATGGTGGAGCAGTTATCTTATCCATCATCTTCACGTCCTTTGTGGTGCTCTATCTCACACATCCTGCACCACTCGTATCCCACACACTCTGTACCCCAATATCCCTCGAAACTTAGAATCCAATATCATGGACATCCTGCACCCCAATATCCCTCGAACCTTAGAATCCAATATCGTGCACATCCTGCACCCTAAAATCCACACACCCTGCACTTCCATATTCCTCACACCTTACACTGCCATATCCCCTACACAGCCTGCACCCCAATACCCCACACATCCTGCACCCTCATATCACACACTTCCCCATATACCACGCCCCCTGTAACCCCCTTACACCTCTCTGAAACACTCCTTTGTCACAGTCTCCACCCCTCCTCATATGCCACTCACCCTGTACTCTCCATGTTCCTTCACTACCTGTCACACGTGTCTATATCTCCTCCAGCTTCTTCTTCATCCCCTGCTGCTTACTTACTGACTGGCAGAACTCTGTGGCTTTTCCCATTTGAGTCATATGCGCATGACCCCATCGCAGGTCCTTTACCAATAGCAGGACAGGTATTGTCTGGGCAGGAGCAGATTAGTCCTCATCCTCTCCTGATTAGTCCTCATTCCTCCTTCAGTTAAGCCCTAAGTAGCTCCGGGTGGGCCCCTCCAGGTCAGGAGCCTGGGGCGACTGCCCCCTCTATCCCCAGGTAGCTACGTTACTAGCTCCTTCATTTACAATCTTCATCTTTTTAATTGGAGTTAAAGGGATGGTCAGAATGTCAGACACATTATAATCCAAATCGCTATCTATTTAGTGCCATAATGTAAACTAATTTCTAATATGCTTTCATTAACGATTCCCTGCTATTCCCTAACTACGCTAATTGGTATTGTTTTTTCCCTACTTACTGTCTGATGATGCTTTGTTTAAGAATTCCATTGCATCCTGATATACTCAAACAAAGCGTCATTAGGGGGCAGATGCTGCAGTCCCTGCCACAGCCTCTGCCACCTCTCTGAAATGAAGAGTCATCAGTGACGTGCACAGCTATGTGCACAGTGATAGCACACTCTGTGTCACTGGCACAGATCAGTAGAGACGGCAACAGTGTAGCATGCACTGTCAGTGTGCAGTGTCATATCAATGTACCTGGTGGTGTTCAAAGGCCAGCGCCGCCCATGTGGACACCCACATTGGGTGTCCACTGCCAGTTGGCGTATACATCCAAAAATGGTGCATGACAGAGCACATAATGACACCATCTGCATCGTTATAGTCAATGGTTCCATTGGCGCATACATCCGAATCCCGTTTTGTGTGGGATCAGGCATAAGCCCCAACGGGACCACTGAACGGAGGACAAAACGTAGTGTGAAAGGGCCCTTACTGGTGCACCCAGACCCTGGAGCCTAAGCCGGCCCAAAAGGTTCTTTTAGGCCGTGTAAGAAGGCCAATACTGCGATTTGGGTTCTTTTGAAGATTTTACAGTGTGGCCCCCAAGCGTCAGGTTACAAACACATAGATTAATATCACACAAGTCCACCAGGCTCCCTTCCTTGTGCCATGTTGTGGGACCCCAGGACAGCGGGCTTGGCGTGTTGCCCACTCTGGATCACCAGGCTTTATCATGGCATTTCAGTGAGGTGAAGAAATAGGCAGGAGCGCACACTGACACCGCGCCGGGCAGGACAGACAGCTGGGGGCGGAGCCGTGCCGTGTACTCGCTGCAGCTCATTGGCTGCACGCTGTGGGCTGGGACAGGCTCGGCCAATGGCTGCAGGCTGAGCGCTCAGTAATGCAGCGCAGCCTGCTCTCCTCATCCCTAGGAGTCTATTGTAAGGGAGCAGCACAAAGAACACACTGCACTGCTCACTGCATCACACTGCTCACTGCATCACACTGCTCACTGGATCATCACACTGCAGACCATGAGCACCAGCATCAGGTACAAGAGCAAGCTGCTGAAGACAGGTGAGCTGGGGAGCGGCGCGGAGTGCGGGGGCCGTGCGAGCACATCCCTGACCTGTCTGTTTCCTCTCTCCCCCTCTCTGCTGGATGCCGTGCGGCCTCCCGGGTCCCCCACAGATGAGAAGGAGGTAAGGGCCGCTATGTGTGTACTGTGCATGCATCCCACTGCCATGGCCGGCCGCCCCGGACAGCCGGGGATGGGGTCTGTAGTGACAGGTATCAGCGATATCATGGCTCCCATCAGAATGTGCGGGCAAAGCATGGCATCAGCGGATCGTGCCACCCGTGTGTGTGAATGCTAGCTCTGGTATGGCTGCGGGCACCGACGGTCTCCCGGGCATTAGTGATCGCCGTTCACCCGGTATTCGGGTGTGTGGCCTCCTTACAGGTTTTCTTAAGGACATACTGGACGAGTGAGGGGGAGATGTCATCTGGACGAGGAATTAACCCGTTCTTCATCTGCTAGGGGAGGGGAATCTGACGGGGAGGGATTCAGGCACTGGAAGGATCACTCATACTCAGGCACCAAATCCATCATCATCCTAATATATATCTAATATCTACCGATATCTTTATCTATCCATATACCTATCCCTCTATCTGTCTATTTATCTATCCATCAAATATCTATCTGTGTATCCATATATCCCTCTATCTATCTAATATCTATCCAGCTATCTGTCTATCCATCTAATATCCATCTGTGTATCTATCTATCTAATATCTATCTATCTATCTATCTAATATCTATCTATCTATCTAATATCTATCTATCTATCTATCTAATATCTATCTATCTAATATCTATCTATCTAATATCTATCTATCTATCTATCTAATATCTATCTACCGATATCTTTATCTATCCATATATCTATGTCTTTATCTATCCCTCTATCTAATATCTATCTATCACTCTATCAGCTATTGATATATTTATCTATCCATATATCTATCACTCTATCTATTTATCTATCTATCTATCTATCTATCTATCTCTCTATCTATCTATCTATCTATCACTCTATCTATTTATCTATCTATCTATCTATCTATCTATCCATCTATCATCTATCTCTCTAATATCTATCTATCATCTATCGATATATCTATCTATCCATCTATCTAGCTATTTTTCATGTACTGCACACTTCTATTTCCACCCAGTTTTTATTACAATAATGGCATATGCTGCAAACAATATTTCCATATACAATATAATGTATAATAAGGCGTATTATACAATCTACACTCATCACTAGGTAGATTTATACAGACAGCAACCACCCAGCCGTACTCCCTAATAAAATATGGGTATCCCTAGTAAAATCTTCTGTATCGTGTTCACTGCTTCCATCACACCCCATAACAGTACAGTGCCAAGTATAAATGGTAACTCCCATCATTTTATATTGTGTATACCAGTATATAGATATACAGATACATATACAACTTGTAAGTCCTTACCAGTAATGGTTCATATGATTAGGTTTGGGATGTAAAGCAGTAGATAGATTAAAAATATATATATATATATACATATATATATATATATATATTTATTTAATCTATCTGTACTGTGTTACATCCCAAACTTAACAATATGAATCATTAATAGTAAGGACCTGCATGGTTGTTTCTTCAGCCCTCCAATATGGCACCTGAGTTGTGCCCATACTAAACCTCTGCCTCTGATTTTATATGGTGACATAGGGTTTTCATAGATTCCGTGCTATAATAGGCCGAATTCACATGTCCTGTAAACAGATCCTGCAGAGATCCGTTGGCAAAATGATGTCTGTTGAATCCGTTTTTTTAACATTGGCCTCTATGGAGGATGGATCCGTTAACAGATTGCTATTTGTCTTCCATTTGAAATGGGTCCTGTAAGAAAAACACCGGATCTGTTACAAATTCAAAAATAACAGATGACTAAATAGCAATCAGTTAACAGATCCGTTATCCATAGAATCCAATGTTAAAAAAAACGGATCAGGCAGACATCAGTTATTTAAAAACGTACAAGAAATTCGTGTTTGCAGAACTTTTTTTTCCCAACGGATCTCTGCAGGATCCGATCTAATGGAGGATTACAGGACATGTGAACTCAGCCTTAAGGGTGCTTTACACGCTGCGACATCGCTAGCGATAGCACCCGCCCCCGTCGTTCGTGCGACATTTGGTGATCGCTGCCTTAGCGTACATCAACTACGGCAGCGTCACACACACATACCTTGTCAGTGACGTCCCTGTGTCGGTCAAACAATCCCTCCTTCAAGGGGGGCGGTGCGTTCGGCGTCATAGCGACGTCACCGCAACGTCACTAAGCGGCTGTCCAATAGAAGCGGAGATGAGCGGGATGTAACATGCCGCCCACCTCATTCCTTCCTCATTGCCGGGGGACACAGGTAAGGAGATGTTTGTCTTTCCTCTGGTGTCACACATAGCGATGTGTGCTGCCGCAGAAACGACGAACAACATTGTATCTGCAGCAGCGATATTACGGAAAGGAGCGACGTGTCAACGATCACCGATTTAGCGATCGTTGATTGGCACTCCTTGGTGTCACACGCTGCGATGCCGCTACCGGCGTCGGATGTGTGTCACTAACGATGTGACCCCGACAATATATCGGTAGCGATGTCGCAGTGTGTAAAGCACCCATCAGTTTCTGTTACTCGCCAGATCCCACCTACAGGCTCATTGTATACAGCATTGCCATGTGCAGACTTCTGTTGATACACTATGCAGCATGTATACATGGATATCTGTGTGTATATATATATATATATATATATATATATATATACGGTGTATATATATATATATATATATATATATATATATGCACAAGTCCATATTCTCCGCAGTATTGTGCTATGTAATTGTCAGTCCAATTCCAATCTATTGACTTCCACACAGATCTCAGGACTGTCTTGGATGCCTGTAGTGATAGGGGCTCCAGCACATTTGGAATCTTTTCGTGAGGTACAGGTGGTGTATGGTTTGGGTGTATTACTAATATAATGTATGTGTTGGCAGAAATGCCGGACCGTTTATCATTATCAGGAAGCTATGTCACTCATTGGAAATACTTTGGCTCGGACCATAAGTGTCAGTAGCAGTCCCATATCATTTACCACGTATTCTGGCCTGCGGTGTGAGGTGAGGCCTTGATGGGAGTAGCCGTACCACCACATGGTCCTGAGCGATCACATCATCAGTTATGGTTTTTTTTGGGTCCAAAGCAACATTGTCAGATTGTTTTATATGTAAGAGAAGAAAATTGGCATTGCCTAAAGTAGCCCTGCACAGAAGACATTGCCAGCCGCTAATTTGCTTTCTCCATGTATTGGCTTATTACCACAACCGCTGCCTACGAGAACATTTATATGAGACGTCATAAACTCATCAAAAGTCACAGGAGAATGTGCAGTTTAATGGGAATTGTCACAATTTGGTTTTTAACCACATGATAAAAAATGCCTCCTATACAAATGCCCTGTACAGCCTATATATATCTATGAGGCTGAAGAGTGGGCTACTGTACACAGCAGCTCTCGTCCTGGTGGGCCGGCCCATCCCCCTGTGATCCCAGCTGATCACTAGAGGATGAAGCCCGACCTGCCACGATCAGCTGACTGACAGCCGCCTTACTATAGCTTCATGCTCAGCTATGTTCATGCATGAATGGTTTAAAATGTGCTTCACTAGCGTTATACTGATGGGTAAATCTCGTATTAAAGACCTGTATTTGCAGCTTGCTAACAATAATGACTACGGATTCTTATTTCAGCATTTAAAGGGTTATTCCCCAAATAACTAGTTACCTCTATCTGTAAGGCCCCCTTCACACGTCCGTGATACACGTGCGTGTTTGGTCCGTTTCCGTATATACCGGAGACACGGCCAAACGTGCACCAATGTTAATCTATGATTGTGGTCACACGTCCGTTATTTCATTATGTCCGTGTGTGCGTGTCCGTGATCCGTATGTGTTTGCGTTTGGCACGGATGCATGTCCGTTATCTGCACGGAGCACGCACACGTGGACACAATGAAAGTCTATGGGTATGTGCACACACGTTAGTAAACACGTATGCATATACCTATAGTCCGTGTCCGTTTGGTGTTTTTATTTCTAGTGATGTCGGCTATTCTTTCTATTTCTGTGTATGTCGGTCAATCTCCCTGAGTCCGTCGGTCAGTCTCTCTGTCTCTCTGTCGGTCTCTCTGTCTGTCTGTCCCTCTCTCACAGTCTGTCGGTCAGTTTCCCCCCCTCTCTCATACTTACCGTTCCCCGATCTCCGGCGCAGCGCTGCACGGCATTCACACTGCTGCGGCGGCTTTTACTATTTTGAAAAAGCCGGCCGCCCATTAAACAATCTCGTATTCCCTGCTTTCCCCGCCCACCGGCGCCTATGATTGGTTACAGTGAGACACGCCCCCACGCTGAGTGACAGGTGTCACACTGCACCCAATCACAGCAGCCGGTGGGCGTGTCTATACTGTGCAGTAAAATAAATAAATAAATAATTAAAAAAAAACGGCGTGCGGTTCCCCCCAATTTAAAAGCCAGCCAGATAAAGCCATACGGCTGAAGGCTGGTATTCTCAGGATGGGGAGCTCCACGTTATGGGGAGCCCCCCACCCTAACAATATCAGTCAGCAGCCGCCCAGAATTGCCGCATACATTATATGCGACAGTTCTGGGGCTGTACCCGGCTCTTCCCGATTTGCCCTGGTGCCGTTGGCAAATCGGGGTAATAAGGAGTTATTGGCAGCCCATAGCTGCCAATAAGTCCTAGATTAATCATGTCAGGCGTCTATGAGACACCTTCCATGATTAATCTGTAAGTTACAGTAAAAAAACACACACACCCGAAAAAATCCTTTATTTGAAATAAAAAACACACACAAATTCCCTCATTACCAATTTATTAACCCCGACAAACCCTCCATGTCCGGCGTACTCCACGGACCTCCAGCGTCGCGTCCAGCTCTGCTGCATGGAGGTGACAGGAGCAGCAGAAGACACCGCCGCTCCGGTCACCTCCACGCAGCTAATGAGATGAGTAGCGCGATCAGCTGCTGTCACTGAGGTTACCCGCGGCCACCGCTGGATCCAGCGGTGGCCGCGAGTTACCTGACTGACAGCAGCTGATCGCGCTACTCATCTCATTAGCTGCGTGGAGGTGACCGGAGCGGCGGTGTCTTCTGCTGCTCCTGTCACCTCCATGCAGCAGAGCTGGACGCGACGCTGGAGGTCCGTGGAGTACGCCGGACATGGAGGGTTTGTCGGGGTTAATAAATTGGTAATGAGGGAATTTGTGTGTGTTTTTTATTTCAAATAAAGGATTTTTTCGGGTGTGTGTGTTTTTTTACTGTAACTTACAGATTAATCATGGAAGGTGTCTCATAGACGCCTGACATGATTAATCTAGGACTTATTGGCAGCTATGGGCTGCCAATAACTCCTTATTACCCCGATTTGCCAACGGCACCAGGGCAAATCGGGAAGAGCCGGGTACAGCCCCAGAACTGTCGCATATAATGTATGCGGCAATTCTGGGCGGCTGCTGACTGATATTGTTAGGGTGGGGGGCTCCCCATAACGTGGAGCTCCCCATCCTGAGAATACCAGCCTTCAGCCGTATGGCTTTATCTGGCTGGCTTTTAAATTGGGGGGAACCGCACGCCGTTTTTTTTTAAATTATTTATTTATTTATTTTACTGCACAGTATAGACACGCCCACCGGCTGCTGTGATTGGGTGCAGTGTGACACCTGTCACTCAGCGTGGGGGCGTGTCTCACTGTAACCAATCATAGGCGCCGGTGGGCGGGGAAAGCAGGGAATAGGAGATTGTTTAATGAGCGGCCGGCTTTTTCAAAATAGTAAAAGCCGCCGCAGCCGTGTGAATGCCGTGCAGCGCCGGTGATCGGGGATCGGTGAGTATGAGAGAGGGGGGGACACTTCAGTCAATCGGGGGATTAGCGGTCACCGGTGAATCCTTCACAGGTGACCGCTAATCAGTACTCGACACAGACAGAGCCGCGGTATGAGGATGAAGTCGGGTGAAGTTCACCCGAGTTCATTCTCATCGCGCAACTCTGTCTGCTGTCAGCCGACATTTATAAACGACATTGTGCATCACACACACACGGACATTACACACGGACATTACACGTACACATACACGTTAATTCCACACGCACACACGGACGTTCTGCACACAAACACGGCTAGCATACACAATTCACACAGGTGCCACACGGACCATAAAAACGGACACAAAAACGGGACACGGACCCGAAAAACGGCCCGTAACACACGTGCGTGTTTTTCACGGACGTGTGAAGGGGGCCTAAGAAAATGGATAACCTGATGTAGCAATGTCCTGAAAAGACATTCTCGATCTCTGCATTCATTGTCTATGGCACTGCCGGGAAATCCTATTACAGCAGTCCCATAGACAATGACTGGAATGGCGGTTGAACATGCGCATTTCTAATCCAGCAGCAGTACAGCATGTGCCCCCTTCTGCGGGGTTTCTAGTTGTCATAGAAATAGGAAGAAATTATTCACGATATTTAAAGAGATGTTGGTGTTATTTTGCCCTTGTTTCTTTGATTTTTTGTCTGCACACTGGCTTCTTAAGTTCTTAAAGGGATTTCCTGAGATTGGATAAAAGTAAACAGTGATCAGTGGGGAGGGCTAAAGTGTCATCGGTGGAACTGAGGCCACAGTGTGGCTGAAGTGGTCATGTTGGGTGGATGGCACAGCATTGCTCCTAAGCAATGGCTGGAGTCGAGGACCGTAACAGTGCTGGATGGGCATGGATTTAACAGTTTAAAGGGAATCTGTTACCAGGTTTGCCACCTAATCCAAGGGCAGCATAACATAGGGGCAGAGATCCTGATTCCAGCGATGTGTCACTTGCTGGGCTGCTTAGTGTCGTTTTGATAAAATCACTGCTTAATCAGCAGGAGATTATCATTAGAGGACTACTTGGTCCAGCATATTCATGAGCTCTGTAAAGCTGCTAGATCTGCAGCAGAGAAAACATTGATTTTAAAAAAATGACAGAAAACAGCTCAGTAAGTGACGCATCGTTGGAATCAGGGGCTCTGTCTCTACATTATGCTGCTCTCAGATGGGGGAGCAAAAACCTGGTGGCAGATTCCATTTAACACTTGGAGTTTTATTATTTTATCATATTCTTACCAACACTGGGAAAAATTTCCCAGATCGGGGAAAACCCCTTTAAGGAGGTAAGCGCAAAACTGTGTTGAAAACTGCAGACTCGTGTGTTTTTAACAGAAGCCACAAAAATCAGTTAAAACTTGGCAGTTCTGTTTTTTTTAAAGCCACAACCAATATGTGTGGTCTTATCCGTATACAAGTCATGGCAATCTGACTTTTCTAAAGCGGGCTTTACACGCTACGATATATCTAACGAGATGTCGGAGGGGTCACGTTGTAAGTGACGCACATCCGGCATCGTAAGTGATATCGCAGCGTGTGACAGATATGAATGAGCAGAAATACTCACCTTCTCGTTCATCGTTGACACGTCGCTCATTTTCTAAAAATCGCATGTCCTATTGTTCATTGTTCCCGAGGCAGCACACATCGCTCTGTGTGACAGCCCGGGAACGATGAACTGCAGCTTATCTGCGGCCGCCGGCAATGCTGATGGGCAGGATGTCTACGCCCCGCTCATCTCCGCCCCTCTGCTTCTATTGGCCGGCCGCTGTGTGACGTCGCTGTGACGCCGAACGTCCCTCCCCCTTCAGGAAGTGGATGTTCACCGCCCACAGCGAGGTCGTTTGGAAGGTAAGTGCGTGTGACGGGGGGTTACAGCATTGTGCGATATGGGCAAGAAATTGCCCGTGCCGCACAAACGATGGGGACGGGTGTGATCGCAAATGCGATCGCACGATTAATTGAGACAGGTAAAGCAGCCTTTAGTCACAATTATTTACAGTACATCTTCAAAATGTAGCTCTTTGTGAAACTACAACTCCCAGCATGTCCTGGTTGTCACAAGTTGGAAACTGCAGCTGTGGAAAAACCACATATATTGCTGAGACCTACTGTAGTTCACACACACTATTTTTAGAGAACTTCTCATCAGAATTTTATAATTTAAAATAAAGACATGGCTGTAATGGTGCTGTTATATAGAATAACATTTATAGTGATACCTTTTGTGAAGAAATCCACTTGCTTAATCACCATTTGACGTTTTCTGCTAATTGATTTTGGTGCACAGGGGACGGACTATACACTGGTCTTTTCCTCCCTGTCTGTGATTCCCTGGATCCCTCTCCGCCTGCCTCAAGTGTGTGAATGACCTGCATCCTCTGTTTGAAGTCTCAGTATCATTTAAAGGACGGAGGCAGGCCGGTTAATCACAGACAGGGAGGAGAAGACCCAGTGTAAAATCCAGCCCCTGTGCACTGAAATCTAATTAACGGAAAACATGAAATAGTGATTAAAGAAGAACAATAAAGTGAATTTCACCCCCTGAGGTATCAATTTAATCTGTACTACAGCGCCATTATAGCCATGTCTTTACTTTACATTACAGGTTCTCTTTAGGAGCTTGAAAAAACAGTTCCTGTGACGTCTTCACTTTGGTTTTTTTTTTATAGTTTTTTTTTATTTTGTGATACTTGGAATAACTCCAGAAAAATACATGATTTAAATCATAGTAACATAGTTTGTAAGGCTGAAGGAAGACCTTATGTCCATCTAGTTCAGCCTATTTTTAGTGCTGCTGTTCTCCAGTGTTGAACCAGGGGAAGGCAAAAACCCACAGAGTAGGAGCCAATTTTCTCCATAGGGAAGAAATTTCCTTCCCGACTCCTAAAGCTGGGTCAACTATCTACCTGTAATATTATGTTGTTCATAACCTATACTGTTACAAGAAAAGCATCCATTCCTCTCTTAAATTCATTCAGTGAGTTGGCCATCACCACTTCCTCAGGAAGAGAGTTCCAGAGCCTCACTGCTCTTACCGTGAAGAACCCTCTTCTATGCTGGTGCAGAAATTTTCTTTCCTCCAATCGAAGAGAATGCCCCCTTGTTCTTATCACAGTCCTTTGTACAAACAGATCATGGGAGAGATCTCTATATGGCCCTCTGATATACTTGTACATATTTATTAGGTCTCCCCTTAGTCTTCTCTTTTCTAGATTAAATAGACCTAATTTTGATAACCTTTCCGTGTATTGTAATGCACCCACTGCATTTATTATTTTAGTAGCCCGCCTCTGAACCCTTTCAAGTTCAGTAATGTCTTTTTTGAGCACCGGTGCCCAAAATTGCACACAATACTCCAAGTGTGGTCTGACGAGTGATTTGTACAGAGGAAGAATGATGTATTCATCTCGTGCCCCCAGACCTCTTCTAATGCATCCCATCACCCTATTTGCTTTGGTGGCTGCTGCCTGACACTGGCCACGCCAGTTTACTTCTTAATGACTAAGATGCCTAAAGCGGGCTTTACACGCTACGATATATCTAACGAGATGTCGGCGGGGTCACATTGTAAGTGACGGACATCCGGCATCGTTAGTGATATCGTAGCGTGTGACAGCTATGAACGAGCAGAAATACTCACCTTCTCGTTCATCATTGACACGTCGCTCATTTTCAAAAAATTGAAGAACAGGTGGTTCATTGTTCCCGAGGCAGCCCACATCGCTCCGTGTGACACCCCGGGAACGATGAACTGCAGCTTATCTGCGGCCACCGGCAATGCGGAAGGAAGGAGGTGGGCGGGATGTTTACGTCCCGTTCATCTCCGCCCCTCCGCTTCTATTGGCCGGCCGCTGTGTGACGTCGCTGTGACACCGAACGTCCCTCCCCCTTCAGGAAGTGGATGTTCACCGCCCACAGCGAGGTCGTTTGGAAGGTAAGTTCGTGTGACGGGGGGTTACAGCATTGTGCGACACGGGCAACAAATTGCCCATGCCGCACAAACAATGGGGGCGGGTGCGATCGCAAATGCGATTGCACGATAAATTGTAACGTGTAAAGCAGCCTTTAGTCTTTTTCCATGTCTGATTTGCCCAGCAATTTCCCAAAATCCTATAGTGAAACTTTACAGAAAACACCTGAGAAATAGCTATATCTAGAGCATGCCACAAATGACATAACCTAGACAGTCTAGACAAAACGCTAGACCTTTCAATATTTGCTGTAGGGCACATCTGGCCAGAGCATTTTTAACACCTAAAGGGTTATTCCCGTTCCAGCCTTTTTTGGCTGAGATCGGAATAACTGCTTGTAGGTGCCATCCACTATAGGTGGGCTATGACAACAATATGCTGGGGTGTAACTCCTGAATCGCCGCTGTTTCTGTAAGTCCCATTTATTTCTATGGTAGTTACTCAGTATAGCACAGTTGCTCTCTGCTGTTTTTGTAACCCTGTCTTTGGCAGCTGGGACCTAGAAGCGCTTACTCCTGTCACTGCCATGAAAGAATGATATGGGACTAACCCTTTAAAAATTGGCAACAAAAGCACTGCAAACCTATCCCCCGATTCATCATTGCCTTTGCGCCTGTTTTTTTTGTTCAGTTTTGTGTGCTTTATGCCTTTTTTGTGTTTACACTCAATTCAGTATTCTATTTGTGGCTTTTTTAATGTCTATTTTATATCTACTTGCCTGTTTTGTTATGCTTTGTGGGCAGAGTTTGGCATTTCTAGATGTTTCAGCCTAATTTATCTCTTGTGACTTTTTAAAAAATCACAAAAGTTGGTGGAATTTCATTCCAGACCTGCCCTGGTGTATTTTTGAGTGCTCCAAAATATTTTCGTATTTTTTTCCTACTTTTGGCATCAATGTCTGACTTTTTGGTGCAGAAAGTCACAAAAAGAGTTGAAAAGAGGATGCAAGCCCATTTTTTTTACTTTTCTGTCAAATTCCATTGAATTTTGATGAATTTGGTGACAAAAATGACGACTAATACAATGACAAAAACAAAGGACTTAAAGGGATATTCAATCTCCAAGATCCTATTCTAATATGTAGTAGGTGTAGTAATAATAATAATAATAATAATATTAGCAAATACCTCCAGTTAGAAATGTAGTATAGTTCTCCTGATTCACTATGTCTCTTACTTCATGTTCAGGGCATTGCAGCTCCTTGGATATCCATGGTTATGACCACTAGCAACTAACTAACTGCGACTATATGTGTGGTCGTAAACATGGATACAAAAAGTGGTGCAATATCATGAACATGAGGTAAGCGACATAGTGAATCAGGAAAACTATAGTACATTTCTAATTGGAAGTATTTGATAATATTATTATTATTACACCGACTACATATTGGGATAAGATCTTGGAGATGTGAAAACACCTTTAAAAAAGGGAACTGATGAATCAGGGCCTGTGTGTAAATCCAGTTTTAATACACAGACAGACGGGAGAAGGTCAGCATTGGTAGCCAATGTGATGACCACCATTGTACTTCGGTTATCAATAGTGATGAGTGAGTATGCTTGTTACTACTCGGTACTCGCACGAGTATCACTGTACTCGGGCTACTCGGCGGGTACCGAGTAATTTTGCAATACTCGTGCTTTACTCGTGGTCTTCATCCCTGCATGTTGGCACTCTTTTGAGAGCCAGCCCTCATGCAGGGATTGGCTGGCAGACCACTGCAATGCCACAGCCCTGTTAGTTGTGGAATTGCAGTGATTGGCCGGCCCGCACAGCGTGACCGAGCCTTTATACCGGCGGGCGCGCTGTGCTCTGTACACAGCCATCTCATATTCCCTGCTTTCCGCGCCCACAGGCGCCTATGATTGGTTGCAGTGAGACACGCCCCCACGCTGAGTGACAGGTGTCACACTGCACCCAATCACAGCAGCCGGTGGGCGTGTCTATACTGTGCAGTAAAATAAATAAATAAATAATTAAAAAAACCGGCGTGCGGTCCCCCCAATTTTAATACCAGCCAGATAAAGCCATACAGCTGAAGGCTGGTATTCTCAGGATGGGGAGCCCCACGTTATGGGGAGCCCCCCACCCTAACAATATCAGTCAGCAGCTGGCCAGAATTGCCGCATACATTATATGCGACAGTTCTGGGACTGTACCCGGCTCTTCCCGATTTACCCTAGTGCGTTGGCAAATCGGGGTAATAAGGAGTTATTGGCAGCCCATAGCTGCCACTAAATCCTAGATTAATCATGTCAGGCGTCTCCCCGAGATTCCTTCCATGATTAATCTGTAAATTACAGTTAAAAAACACACACCCGAAAAATCATTTATTAGAAATAAAAAACACTAACAAAGTCCCTCATTACCAATTTATTAACCCCGACAAACCCTCCATGTCCGGCGTACTCCACAGTCCTCCAGCGTCGCGTCCAGCTCTGCTGCATGGAGGTGACAGGAGCTGCAGAATACACGGTGAGTAGCGCGATCAGCTGAGCTGTCACTGAGGTTAACCGCGGCCACCGCTGCATCCACCGCTGGATCCAGGTAACCTCAGTGACAGCTCAGCTGATCGCTATACTCATCTCATTAGCTGCGTGGAGGTGACCGGAGCGGCGGTGTATTCTGCAGCTCCTGTCACCTGCATGCAGCACAGCTGGACGCGACGCTGGAGGTCCGTGGATTACGCCGGACATGGAGGGTTTGTCGGGGTTAATAAATTGGTAATGAGGGACTTTGTTAGTGTTTTTTATTTCTAATAAAGGATTTTTCGGGTGTGTGTGTTTTTTAACTGTAATTTACAGATTAATCATGGAAGGAATCTCGGGGAGACGCCTGACATGATTAATCTAGGATTTAGTGGCAGCTATGGGCTGCCATTAACTCCTTATTACCCCGATTTGCCAACGCACTAGGGTAAATCGGGAAGAGCCGGGTACAGTCCCAGAACTGTCGCATATAATGTATGCGGCAATTCTGGGCAGCTGCTGACTGATATTGTTAGGGTGGGGGGCTCCCCATAACGTGGGGCTCCCCATCCTGAGAATACCAGCCTTCAGCTGTATGGCTTTATCTGGCTGGTATTAAAATTGGGGGCGACCGCACGCCGGTTTTTTTAATTATTTATTTATTTATTTTACTGCACAGTATAGACACGCCCACCGGCTGCTGTGATTGGGTGCAGTGTGACACCTGTCACTCAGCGTGGGGGCGTGTCTCACTGCAACCAATCATAGGCGCAGGAAAGCAGGGAATACGAGATTGATTAATGAGCGGCCGGCTTTTTCAAAAGAGGAAAAGCCGCCGGAACAGTGTGAACAGCTGTGCAGCGCCGCGCCGGAGATCGGGGAACGGTAAGTAAGAGAGAGGGGGGAGAATGACCGACAGACTGTCAGAGGGGGACAGACAAGACAGAGAGAGACAGACAGAGCGAGACCGACCGACGGGAGATAGAATGAAAAAAAAAAATTACCGACATCGTTAGTAAAAAGCACAAAACGTGCGTTTTGGACATCGGAGTGCCACACAATGTTTTACGTAAAATCTTTCATGTATTAATCTCAAAAAGTAACATACACCAGCTCTATCCTACTATTGGGTATGTGCCCTTAACATTTCCGCCATGAAAATTCATTTTGGTGTCATTTTGGAAGGTTTTCTGGTGAGTCCGTAAAAATGGCGTAAAACACGGCCAAAATTGTTCACAGCTGTGACTTTTGAGTGATAAATGCTTCAAGGGGTCTTCCCCATGCTGTTGCCATGTCATTTGAGCACTCTTCTGAGACTTTTGTGACATTTTTAGGGTTTCTACATGCTGCCGGGGGGTCATTTCACAAAAATACTCGGGTCTCCCATAGGATAACATTGGGCTCGGTGCTCGGGCCGAGTACACGAGTATCTTGGGATGCTCGGCCCGAGCCTCGAGCACCCGAGCTTTTTAGTACTCGCTCATCACTAGTTATCAACCATTCACTTTTAATTTTGGGAAAACTACTTAAGGCTGGAATCACACTCGCAAGAGACTCGCATGAGTCTCGTATCGCATCACCCGACACGGCCGCACACTCTCCAGACAGGAGTGGGATGGCAGCATGTATTTCTATGCAGCTGAGAAGCTCCTGTCCGGAGAGCATCAGGCCGTGTCGGGTGATGCGATGCGAGACTCGCGCAAGACTCTCACAAGTGTGATTCCGGCCTAAAGCTATTACTCTTGGGGGTAGAGGGGTTCTTCAGCATTTCAAAAAACGAGGCTCAGTATACATTGGAGGTCTTGTGTGCGCACTACTCCATTCATTCTCAGTGGGACTCCAGGAGAATGGTGAGCCATTAGAACACGTACACATCTTGAGTATTTGGTGAGTTTTTTACCTCAGTATTTGTAGCCAAAACCAGGAGTGGGTGAGAAATGCAGAAGTGTTGTCGTGTTTCTATTATACTTTCCTCTGATTGTCCCACTCCTTGTTTGGCTACAAATACTGAGGTAAAAAACTCACCAAATATTCAATGTGTGCATGTGGCCTATACCAAAGCCTCTGCTAGTAAATATTAATTTCTGCTGCCTAATATAATTACACTAGCTATTGAACCTGTTCTACGCCCGGGTGTCGAGCAGTTTTATTGGCACATTTTTTATTTTATTGATGCATTAGCTGAAAAGTAAATGTATTTATTGTGCAAAAACATCTCTGTTAGGCTACTTTCACACATCCGGTTTGAGCACTGCGGCTCAATCCGGCTGTGAAAACTATGCAACAGATGCGGCGAAAACACCGCATCCTTTGCATAAGTTTTTACATGCGGCCCGTCCGTTTTTTTCCGGTTGTGGCATGCTACTGAGCATGCGCAGTGGAAAAAACCGCATGCGGCGAGCGGATGCGTTTTTTTCCGCATCGCGCCGCATCCGGCCTCCATAGGTATGCATTGAAAAATGCGCCGCAGCGGCCGGATGCGGCGCGATGCGGTGTTTTTTGCCGGAGCAAAAAACGTTGCAGGGAACGTTCGATCCGGCCGCGGCATCGGCTAAATCTGCCGCATGCGGCCAAAACCGGACCAAACGCAAGCCCCTGCGGCACAATACGGCACTAATGTAAGTCTATGCAAAAAAAACCGCAACCGGCGTTACAAAAGCCGGTTGCGGTTTTTCTGCAGAACGCCGTATTGTGCCGCAGAGCAAAAATCCGGATGTGTGAAAGTACCCTTATATGTCATATTTTTGGTGTAAACTCTGTGGTCTTTCTTTAAGTTGCCTTGTTGATACGGGACATTGTGGGTCTGGCCTTCTTTCTCTATTCCTTCCCTGGCTGTTTTCCTCCACTTTAATTACATTTTGTGCTGCAGTTGCCGCCATCATCCCTAAGGCCGGCTCATGCGCAGGCTTTGTTCACGTTGTAGATGAATTATTCAATAAAATGGGTTCAGAGTCAGCGTGTGCGCATACTGCGAACTCCGGCGCCATTTTATTGAAGACACTGTCTCTGCGAATATCTGAACCAAACTGGAGACTGGATATATTGGCAGAGACAGTGTCTTCAAAAAAATGGTGCCGGAGTTTGCAGTATGCGCACACACTGACTCTGAACCCATTTTATTGAATGATTCAATTACAATGTGAACATAGCACTGCACATGCGCCGGCCATAGGGATGATGGCGGCGACCGCAGTACGAAGTATACGCACATGCTGACTCAGGAGCCATTTTAGTTACATAGTTATGCAGATTAAAAAAAGAGTTAGGCCCATCTAGTTCAATCTTCCTCCACCAATTAGGCCCATTTCACATTGCATTTTTACTTACGTTCAGTGGTCCTGTTAGGGCATCCGTCTGAACTGCCACTCCTTCCCACCCCCGCAAAACGTGTTTCGGAAGCCTGCGCCAACAGGGCCATTGACTATAATGGAGCAGACTCCGTTAGCGTGAGATCTGTCTTGCACCATTTTCGGGCATATGCGTTTTCTGCAGGCAGACACCCGAACGTAGTAGACTACGTCACGTCCGAAAATGGTGCAAGATAGAGCACACGCTAACGGAGTCTGCTCCATTATAGTCAATGGCCCCCGTCGGCACGTGCGTCCAAAACACGGTTTGCTGAGCGGGGGAGGGGCGGTTCGGACGGATGCCCCAACAGGACCACTGATCGTAGGGAAAAATGCAGTGTGAAAGTAGCCTTATACAGTTTGTCGCTAAATCATCTATAACCGACAATGTTGTGTGTAGTGAGGAAATCATCCAGCCCCTTTTTTAAAAGCTGTTATAGTATCTGCCATTACTACCTCTTGTGATAGGGCATTCCACAGTCTGACTGCTCTAACTGTAAAGAACCCTTTCCTATTTAGCTGCCGGAATTGCCTTTCTTCCACTCGTAGTGAGTGCCCCTTGGTCGTTAGTATTGTCTTTGGAAGGTAGTGCATCATTTTCGGCAGTATATGCTTTCTGGAGGCGGACACTCAGTTGTAGTAGACTGCATTTGGGTGTCCGCCTCCAATAAGCGCATGCGCCCGAAAATGGTGCACTACAGAGCACACAGTGACTCCATCTGCATCATTATAGTCAAGGATCACGTCGGCGCATACGTCGGAAACCTGTTTTGCTGGGGGTTCAGATGGAGGCCCTGACGGGACCACTGAACAGAGATCAGAACGCAATGTGAAAGGGGCCTAAGGCTACACGATGAGTATTTGATGAGTTTTTAATGTTGCACTCTTTTTGCAGCACTCCTGCACCCATTTGGTAGATTAGATTTCTTGTGGGTTTTTTGTTATTGCGTTTTTTTAGTGCATTTTTTTACGTATTTTTGACACTGCTGGTTTTTTTTGTCAATTTTTCCTGTGTCATATTTTAAATAAAGCTGCCTTATTTTTGATTCTTCCTGATATTTGTCTTTGACAGAACTTTATTGATACATGTGTTGGTTACCTGCGAGTTTAGTACAGTTACGCAGTGGATTGCTTTTTTACCAGCCATATACATTGCTGCGAGCTGCGGAATATGTTGGTGCTATAGAAATAAAATAATTATGTTTGCACGGGTCAAATATTCAGCGGATTTTCTGGAAGGAAAAAAAGATTGTGAAATCTCATCCACATACGCGGAAATCCATTGAAGTCAGTGTGGATGCGTCAAATACGGATGAAACGTCAGTCTTCTATCCGTGTTTCATCTGTTTTTCACTGATCCATTTATGTAATGTGGAATGTGTGAATGCTGTGGATTTGGCTCATATAGCAAGTAAATTTATACTCTGGATTTTTACTGTAAATTTCACCTTGTGCAATGCAGAGAAGGAATTCAGCAGTAAATCTCCACATCAGTCAGATGCAAAATCTGCTATGGAAAATCTGGGTGTAACCTGAGGACTTCTGCATACATGCAAAAATGTTAAAGGGAACCTGTCAGCAGATTTTTCCCTATTGAACTAAAAGAATCCCCTTCTGCAGCTCCTGGGCTGCATTCTATGAAGGTGCACCTTGGCCCTGACTCCCCTTCCAGACCCCAAAAATAACTTTATAAAACTTCACCGTTAGGTATGCTAATTACCTGTGTTGGCCAGATGGGCGGGCTCATTTTCTGCTCCTTTATCCCCCTCCTGCCGCTGATCGCCGTCCTCTTTCCTTGATTGACGAGATGACGCCCTCCGTCATCCTTCTCGTTGCATTTTCAAATCTCGCGCCTGTGTAGTTAGGTCTGCTCGCGCAGGCGCAGTTCGCTCTCCCATATCGCGATTATGGGCGGGTACGAGCATGGCGCTGGTGAGGTTGGCACTGTGCATGACCTCACCAGCGCCATGCTCGTACCCGCCCATAATCTCGCGCCTGCGCATTTAGCTCACCGCCGCGAGCGAAGGCAGCTATGTTTTCTGCTCTGGCCGCGATATGGCAGAGCAAATTGCTCCTGCGGGAGCAGACCTATCTGCACAGGCGAGAGATTTGAAAATGTGACGAGGATGATGATGGAGGGCGTCATCCAGTCAAACAAGGAAGGAGGATGCGATCAACGGCAGGAGGGGGATGAGCCATCTCGCCAACCAAGGTAATAAATAACAAATTCAGGCAATAAATAAGATCCAAATAGGGGGTAGTAGCCTCTCGGACTACGCGTTTCGGCGTCTATGCGCCTTTTACATGGTCCTGTAGAAGGCGCATATACGCCGAAACGCGTAGTCCGAGAGGCTCCCACCCCTTATTTGGATCTTATTTATTGCCTGAATTTGTGGACTCGATTTTATGCTAATATTTAAATTAAAAAACACTTGTTTAGCAAGAAGAAATTTTTTAATAACAAATACTGAAATCCTGGAGTTTTTCCGCTGGAGACTTTAACTTTTCTAGAAATCCACATCATGTCATTTTCTCTGACACGCTGAGTTTTATGTGCAGATTTTTCTCACAGACTTGTATTAGATGTGAAAAATTCACAAGGAAGAAACACACGTGTGTTTTCAGTGTGTTTCCGCTGTGGAAAAGCACGTAATCCACACATAAGTATATCAATAGAGTTTTGTCAAAGCCAAATACCAGGAAGTATCAAAAACAAGCTAGCTTTGTTTCAAACATAACATACCAAGAGACAAAAAATGCAGCATAAAAAATACAATAAAAAATATAAAAAGAACGCACACGTGTAAAAAACGCAACTAACCTGATTCGCATATTAGGTGCAAAAATACTGCAGAGATTCTGTCACATCAAAAACTCACCAAAAGCTTAATGTGTGAACGTAGCCGTACATTTTTCTCTGTTTATTCTAAGTCCGATAGAAAATAAAGAAAAAATCTTAAATCTAGAACATTATCCGCCAAAAATGGAACTAAAATGCCACAAACCAAGTGCACTGTATGTAGTGTGTTATGTATTTCAACACATCTGGATGCAAGATAACTCGCAAAAACAGCATGGAAAAATGTCACAAATAATGTGGTGTTTCTCTAAAAAAAGGATTTCATGTGAAAGCAGTATATAACTGGAAACACACATTGTTTTTGGAGCCAAAGCCAGGAGTGGATTGTAAAGGAATGGAATTTATACAGGAAGAGCTAATACTTCCTCCTGCTTCATCCGAGCTTGGCATTGACTCTACAAACGGCGTTGACTCCACGGGCGGCGTTGACTCCACGGGCGGCGTTGACTCCTCAGACGGCGTTGACTCCTCGGACGGCATTGACTCCATGGATGGCATTGACTCCTCGGGCGGCGTTGACTCCACGGACGGCGTTGACTCCACGGACGGCGTTGACTCCACGGACGGCAGTGACTCCACGGACGGCAGTGACTCCTCGGACGGCGTTGACTCCTAGGACGGCGTTGACTCCTCGGGCAGCGTTGACTCCACGGGCGGCGTTGACTCCACGGGCGGCGTTGACTCCACGGACGGCGTTGACTTTTTGGACGGCGTTGACTCCTCGGATGGCATTGACTCCTCGGACGGCATTGACTCCTCGGACGGCGTTGACTCCACGGACGGTGTTGACTCCTCAGACGGCATTGAGATTGACTGCACGGACGGCATTTACTGCATGGGCGGCATTGACTGCACGGACGGCATTGACATTGACTGCATGGACGGCATTGACTGCATGGACGGCATTGACTGCATGGGCGGCATTGACTGCATGGATGGCATTGACATTGACTGCATGGACGGCATTGACTGCACGGACGGCATTGACATTGACTGCATGGATGGCATTGACATTGACTGCATGGACGGCATTGACTGCATGGGCGGCATTGACTCTACAGATGGCATTGACTCCACAGACAGCATTTGTTTCTAGTTGTATGGATTCCCCATGTGGGACAATGATTTGACAGTCTTTTTTTCTATGTTAAAAGGTTGGGATTTACCACTTTATAGTCATATAAAGGAGATTTACTAGATGAACTGAAGCTAAGCAACCCATTTTAAAATAGGTGTGGTACCCTAGACTAGCCCATGAATGCTCTCCAAAACACCAGCTCTCCTGCTTATGTTGGCACAGTAGTCGGGATGGAGCTCCATAGATCTTTTACACATGTGGAGCCGATGAATTGTATATGCCGGGAAAGTCTTGTATGTAAATAATTGACAAAATGAAATCAGTTTTTGAATAAACATTGTTTATTTCTGTCAATTACAAAGCATTGTTATCATTGGATGTGTTACACCTTTCACAGTCTTTGATGGGTCAGAGCGGCTGTTCCTGATTATCCAGCCAGCGCTTGCTGTTTATCTGGCACGACTGCATTACTCAACGCCTTGTCTCCTTGTAGTATCCTGAGAAGAGCTGGGCAACACCTAGAGAGCTGTGCCGAGGCATGTACGTCATGCACAAAACAGCAGGGTCCAAGGGCAAAGAGCCACAGGATAGAGAAAGGTGCCAAAAAGCCACAGTTATTCAAAACAATATTTATTGATATACATTAAAAATAAGGAATAAAAGATGAAATATCCAAGGAATAAAGTAGAGAGGTAATATCCAGACAAAATATTAAAATAGCAAGTGACATTAACCAAACCAAGGAACTGGGTTACAGGTCAGTAAGTAACAATGTTTTAAAGGGAACCTGTCAGGTCCAATATGCCCCCAGAACCATGAGTAGTTCTGGGTGCATATTGCTAATCCCTGCCTAACGGTCCTTGCATCTGGTAGCATAGATAAAGGGATCTTTAGAAAAAGTATTTCTAAAGATCTTTTATCGTATGCTAATGAGCGCGGGGACTAGTCCCCTGGGCGTTAGCTCCCCTGGCTTGTTGGCCCTATTAGCAAGTTAGTATGCCCCTGTGGGTGTGCTAACATGCTAATGAATGTGCAGCGTCAGAGGATGATCTCACTCACCTCTCTGCTGCCATTGTCGCCCGACACTGGATTTCAGCTCAGTGCGCATAACCCTAGAGTTTGGGTCATGCGCACTGTGAAGCCGGGTGTACTGAAGTAGTGCACATGACCGAAAGTTCTGGATCATGCGCACTGAGCTCAAATCCAGTGTCGGTCACGATGGTAGCGGAGAGGTGAGCGAGATCATCCTTTGACACTGCGCATTCATTAGCATGCTCACATGGGGCGTACTAACATGCTAATGGGGCCGACTAGCCAGGGAAGTTAACGCCCAGGGGACGAGTCCCCGCGCTCATTAGCATACGATAAAAGATCTTTAGAAATACTTTTTCTAAAGATCTCTTTATCTATGCTAGTGTATACAGGGACGGTTAGGCAGGGATTAGCAATATGCACCCAGAACTGCTCGTGGTTCTGGGGGCATATTGGTCCTGACAGGTTCACTTTAAAGACTATGGTATGCAAAGCAGTATATAGCTGCAATCAATTTAGGAAAATGTCAAAGGGGCTAGAAACAGTGAAATAGTTATTGTCTATAGTAAGAATACTGTCGCAAGGGAGAATGAGACTGACAAATGCCTGAAATAATAATACAAAGAGGAGCTGAAATGATAGCAGCGTGTATGGGACTGAGAAGATAGTAAGATGCAGTAATGGCATCCAAGTGTGAAGTTACAATAGAGGCATCAAGAAATGAAGTGCTAGTGTGTAATGCCAGTGTGTGGATGGATACCAGCTGCTAATAATACCAACAATTAATATCAATAATCACTGCATAAACTAAAAGCCCAAGGTGACCAAAATCAAAATAGCATACCTGTAAATAGAGGCGCATCTCAATAAATTAGAATATCCTCAAAAAGTTAATTTATTTCAGTAATTCAATACAAAAAGGGAAACACATATATTATATAGAGTCATTACACACAGAATCATCTATTTCAAGTGTTTATTTCTTTTTAATGTTGATGATTATGGCTTACAGACAGTTTCTTTAGCAAAGACCTTTTGTGGCTTACCCTCCTTGTGGAGTGTGTCAATGGCTGCCTTCTGAACCTCTGTCAAGTCAGCAGTCTTCCCCATGATTGTGTAGCCTACTGAACCAGACTAAGGGACCTTTTTAAATGCTTAGGAAGCCTTTGCAGGCATTTTGTGGTAATTATTCTAATTTTCTGAGATAATGACTTTTGGGTTTTCATTGGCTGTAAGCCATAATCATCAACATTAACAGAAATAAACACTTGAAATAGATCACTCTGTGTGTAATGATTTTATATAATATATGTTTCCCTTTTTGTATTGAATTACTGAAATAAATTAACTTTTTGAGGATATTTATTGAGATGCACTTGTAGGTTGTCTGGAATATAGAACCCCGCACGGGCACCTTTTTCTGTCCTTTGGCTTTTTACGCCTGGACTATTCTGTTTTGTGAATTCATTGGTGCTATCATGGTCATTTATAAGTGAAGCTTAAGGATTTCATGTACGTAATGTAACCTGACTGCATGTATTGTATATAGATTTTTATTATAAGTCTTATAGGAAAGAGGTTGTATGTGTCATTATAGGTTACCACTAGTGATAATAATAATAATAATAATCTTTATTTCTATAGCGCCAACATATTCCGCAGCGCTTTACAATTCAGGAGGAACATATACATATCATATACATAAACATATACAAACAAGTAACAATTATAGAGGCTACAATATTTAAAAGGAAAAATGGCAACCCTGCTCGTGAGAGCTTACAATCTACAATGAGATGGGGGGAGGGGCAAGGTACAAGTGTTTATTTAAAATGACAATCCAGCCAGCTCATGGGGGATAGATGATGGCTTCCTGGACCAGTTGGCAGGAGCCTTGAGATGCATTTGGGTGCCAAGGAGTTTGACGTGGGGTTATGTTCTGAGAAGTTGTAGAGGGATTATGTGAAATTAGTTTGGCTAGGGAGTGTGATAGGCCGCCCTAAAAAGATGCGTTTTTAGGGAGCGTCTGAAGCTGAGTAAGTTGTGATTTGTCCTAACTTCTTGGGGTAGAGCGTTCCAGAGGTTTGGTGCAGCTCGGAAGAAGTCTTGGATTTGGGAGTGGGAGGTTCGAATTAGTGTGGATGTTAGTCGAAAGTCATTTGCAGAGCGTAGAGAACGGGTGGGATGATAGACAGAGAGGAGGGTGGAGATGTAGGAGGGTGCTGCACTGTGGAGAGCTTTGTGGGTGAGCGATTGATAAGCGAATACTGAAATATTCGGATTTGGGCTATTCATACTGAATATCTAATACTATTGCTGTATTCGTCACAAATTACAAACCTAATGCAGGTCAATGAGGAACCCAAGCATTTTTCTTGGAAATTTTAAAGAAAAATTCTCTGGTTCTCCATTGACCTGCATTAGGTTTGTAATTTATGACGAATACTGGAATAGTACTAGGTATTCGGTACAAATAATGAAGCCGAATATTTTACTATTCGCTCATCAGTAGTTACCACTTGTCTTCATCTTACATTGTTTTTATCATAAATTATTATTTTTTTATTAAATTATACTTTTTTATAGAGTCGACTTATTAATCTGTTTGATGCACAGATTTTTTTTGCCTAGAATGACAGATATTTCCCCTCTTCATGTGAATGAAATGATTGTTAAAGCATATGGGGAAGTGCTTTTGTGCTTCTCCTTTAGGCAGAACAGCAGATATGCACCCAGACCGACGAGTAGTTCTGGGTGTATATTGCTAATCCTTGCCTAACGGTCCCTATATCTAGTAGCATAGATAAAGAGATCTCTAGAAAAAGTATTTCTAAAGATCTTATATCGTATGGTAATGATCGAGGGGACTAGCCCTCTGGGCATTGCTTCCCTTGCTAGTCGCCCCCATTAGCATGATATTACGTCCCTGTGGGCGTGAACATGCTAATGATATGCAGCGTCACAGGATGATCTCACTCACCTCTCCGCCACCATCGCCGCCCGACGGGGGATTTTGGCTCAGTGCGCATGACCCCGGAGTTTGGGTCATGCACACTATGAAGCCGGGTGTACACGTCCTGGCTTCAAACTGAAGTAGTGCGCATGACCGAAACTCCGGGGTCATGCACACTGAGTCAAAATCTCCCGTCAGGTGGCGATGGCGGCGGATAGGTGAGTGAGATCATCCTGTGACGCTGCGTATCCTTAGCATGTTAGCACACCCAGAGGGAAGTACTAACATGCTAATGGAGCCGACTAGCCAGGGGAACTAATGCCCAGGGGTCTAGTGCCCTCGCTCACTAGCATACAGTAAAAGATCTTTAGAAATACTTTTTCTAAAGATCCCTTTGTTTATGCTAGTGTATACAGGGACCATAAAGTAATATGCACCCACAACTGCTCATGGTTCTGGGTTCATATTGGACCTGACAGGTTCCCTTTAAGGCTTTGAGTAGATATAATGTATTAGAGTTCAACTAAAACTAATTTTAATCTTACTGAACATGTAATTGATTTGGAATTACATAAACGCAGAGCAGGCCATGCATGTGAGACGATCTGACCACACATCATCTTTGGTTTCCCAGAAGGTGGGCTTCCATTCCTCAAACATTTGTGATGTATTCTTGCACACTAGCAATCGTCTCTCCATCTATGGCTGATTGTATTCCAAAGATTAATAGAATGAAGGGGTCTATGAAAAATTTGATATGGATAGCAATCCCCTAGTCTTCGATCTTTGTATCTTGTAAGAAGGGAGAGCTCCCTGCTTCTGAATGTCACACATGGTTTTGAACTCAGTATTGGTGATCTTGGATTGCTATTGCTCCTGGTTGTACAGCCAACCAGTCTCTATGAACACAGCTGGTTGTTGTAGGGCAACCTTTCTTTCCACATTGTACCCCATACACTTGAGTTACCTAAGTTACATACCGGTAGTAACATAAGTTGAAAAAAAGACATTCTGTAGGTCCAGCTAGTTCAACCTTATTGTTCATATCTATTTCACTCCATGCAAATGAGAACATATAGAAAGAAAAGAAAGAATATGTTGAAATCCAACATGCTCAACCAGTCTCAGCAAACATCTACTATTGATGAAGATTGGGGAGACCCCTATAGACAGTGGCACTTATGTAACGCGGATGACCATGTGACATGGTTTTACACATCCCTGTATAGACTTGTTGTGGGTCTACTGATCGGAGCTCAATGGCTTCATAGACCATTCTGTATATCTCGGTCCATACTGGGCCATGCATCATAAATGTGTGAAACAGGACTCACTTGAGTATCTGCCCCTCGTGGGAGGGATTCGTATGGTTGTTGTGCTTTTTTTTTAGGTTCATAAGAAATGATCTGATTAGAAAAAAAATCAGTTGTCCAAGATTAGAAGAAGTCTTTGTTTCAGGCACAGCACTAGTCTTGTCCATGGGCTGTTTGGTATTACAGATTATCCTCATTGAACTTAAGTCAATTGGTTTCAATTCCAGAAGCAGCCCATGGACAAGTGTGGCCTGTGCCTCGACACATCCTGTAACATATCAGAGAGAGTTGGACAGTTTCTATAACATATTATACCATAGTCTAGATGTGAACAGTGATGGACCTCAATAGAGCTGCATAGGCCCTCTGCTGTATCTCGCACTGACTTCTATCATTATTCCGAATGAACCAGGCATGAAAAACATTATCTGGAAGTATCCACCCCTAGAAACCTTGACTCTAGGCGAGGATATCTTTGTACAAACAGCTCCTTATGGAGCCTTCATGACAGCACATGGAGGTTTGGCAACTACGTAATGGCGAGCCAGATGACCTCCACACTACATTTTGGGCATAATGAGTTGAGGCATGTTTTCTTATCCCTGATGAAAAAATGTATACTGCAAGCAGCTGTATTGAATAGTATGGCAGGTGGGAAAGCGGCCTAAGGGCATATGCGTCAGTAAGTGACAGATTGCAAAAATGATGGTTTTTTTAGATTGCAGGACAAGAAAAATCGCAATATGAAACAAAAGTTATGACCAGAAAGTGAGAGGGTCTCATATTATGCAGTGGTAGCCCATCCCCCTGCATGATTTATATACCGACAGCATAAATGAAAGGTCTAATCAGATGTATTTTAGCTTCAAGACTGTACTATGGACTTAAAGGTTTGTCTTATGAAGACAAGTCCTGTCTTGGGATGAGTAGAAAATGTAAAGGGGTTATCTAGGAAATGCTTTAAAAACTCCAAAACAATAGACAAATTCCTGGCTTGAACAGCTCCTACGTAAATTAATGGTCTAGGCTATGTTCACACATCAGTTTTTTGGCATCAGGCACAATCCGGCGTGTGCCTGATGCAACGGATCCGGCACAGAATATGCATAAACGGATGCGCCGGATCCTTTTTTTTTTTTTGACGGATCCGGTATATCCTTTTTTTGCCGGATCCATTTTTTAATATAAATTGAAGCATGCTCATGCTCAAGCATGCGGCCGCATCCGTTTTTTGGCGCATCGCACAGGATCCGGCATCCATAGGCTTCCATTATAAATCACGCCGTATCGCGCCGGCGCAATACGTTTTATTTTCAGAGACAAAAAACGTTCAATGAGACGTTCCATCCGGCCGCCACATTGAGTAATTACGCCGGATCCGTCAAAAGCCGGATGCAACGCAAGGCCATCAGGCACAATCCAGCGCTAATATAAATCAATGGGGATAAAAGGGATCCGGCGCCGGATCAATTTTATCCGTTTTTTCCCGGATTGTGCCTGATGGAAAAAAACTGATGTGTGAACGTAGCCTTAGCTGTCTTGTGCCTTACATATAAGCATCACCAATAAGGCCAATGATAATGTGGATAAGGTGGCAAGTGGTCATCTCCAAGGAAGAAAACGGAGACCAGCCATGACCACGGAAGTGGAGATGCTAGAACAGATGCGGTTTAAAGCATGAGCAATGTCTACTTTTTATTTTGGAGCAATCCAATGGATTACAAAAATACTTCTATCCTGGACAACCGGCGGTTTAATTTTATTCCAAAAAATATAAATAGATCTTAAAAAGAAAACATTGCTCCCAGAGTGACGTAAATACACAAACAAAATCAGCAAAAGTGAGACCCCATGACAGGAATAGTTACCAGCTGCCATGTTCGGCACATGGACCTGCCGGAGACTCCCCATTATTATCCTGAGAAGAGAATGGCTCACAAACCGCAGCTCTGTCTCTGTAGACCATGCCATCCTAGTCTGCATCCTTGTGAAAATAGTGAGCGTAGGGGGCTGCGATTGTTCCCCTCACAGCCCCAAACAAATATACCATGGCATAGTTGGACATATGCTTGTATTACTGAGGTGTAATACTTGGATTTTCTGCCGGTGTAAGAAGAACGCCCAAGTGAAGTTGGGTGAAGATGACGTATACTGGAATTGGTGAAGAATTGAATAAAGAAGTGCATCTTTCTTTGTCGCTCCATTGGGAGACCCAGACAATTGGGTGTATAGCTTCTGCCTCCGGAGGCCACACAAAGTATTACACTTTAAAAAGTGTAACCCCTCCCCTCTGCCTATACACCCTCCCGTGCATCACGGGCCCATCAGTTTTTTGCTTTGTGTTGAAGGAGGCACACATGCACACAATGCTCCACATTTTAGTCAGCAGCAGCTGCTGACTATTTCGGATGGAAGAAAAGAGGGCCCCCAACAGGGCCCCCGGCATGCTCCCTTCTCACCCCACTGAGTCGGCGGTGTTGTTAAGGTTGAGGTACCCATTGCGGGTACAAAGGCAGGAGCCACATGCCGTTTTCCTTCCCCATCCCTTAGGGGCTCTGGGTGAAGTGGGATCCTAACCGGTCATCCAGGCACTGGGACCGGGCTCCCTCCGCAGCCCCTGGTGGTATCTGCTGGACAGGAGACTGAGTATCGTCAGGGACAAGGCCCTGCAACTACAGGTACTCTGTGTCCCCTTTGGGACGGTGCATGGAGCACCTGGGCCTCAGACGCTGCAGCGCCTGCAGTGTTGTTTTTTGTCCGGGACTACCGCGCCGACCGTGCCTGCTTGCCGGCCGCGGTTTTTACTTTAGTCCCCGGCTTTTGCGGCCT
This sequence comes from Anomaloglossus baeobatrachus, assembly GCF_048569485.1. NCBI lineage: Eukaryota > Metazoa > Chordata > Amphibia > Anura > Aromobatidae > Anomaloglossus > Anomaloglossus baeobatrachus. The sequence continues at coordinate 704,683,856 of NC_134353.1, read as the reverse complement.
AGTACATTAAACTCCCGCCCCCGGGCCTGCCAGTCAGGGGCAAGGGCGGGACGGTCGGTCTGACGCCGACAGTGAGGGCTGGAGCACACATTGCTGTCCTCCTTCCCCCTCACTAATCCCTATGGGGCACCAGATTCCCGCACTTTTGTAAGTTACGCCCACGGCTCCCTCCTCCCCTGTGAACGCCGACAGCCATGTTTTAACACATCCTGCCGGTGGAGGACTTCTGGCTGCAGCTCTGGGAGACCCGAGGCTGGGAATCTGGTGGCCACACACCGCTGGAGCGGTTGGTAAGCCACACCGGTTACCGGTGCTGGTCCCCCTAGGGTGCTGAACTGTATATAGATACATTATATTTGTATACTTTTTCCGGTTCAGCTGTACTGTTAACTTGTGGCTATATACCCTCAGTGATCACGCTCCTGGGAGACAACAGCATGTCGTTCACAAGGAGCAAGGGGGCCAAGACACAGGGTTATTTTGCTACCTGTACCTCTTGTGCGGCTATGTTACCTGCAGGTTCCACCTACCCTCACTGTGAGCAATGCTCGGCCCCTGGGGCACTCGCTCAGCCGGAGCCTGAGGCACTAGGGGGTCCCTCGGCCCAGGTAGTGCCGCCAGGCCCCCCCTGTCCAGATGGCAGGGACAGAGTTTGCTGTTTTAGCCGACAAACTCTGAGTCGCTTTCTCATTCCATGACTCAGTCTATGGATAAATGGTCTGCTAAGTTTCTAGAGGTTTTGCAGTCCAGACCAGCCCTTACACAGGCCCCGGGCACTGCGGGATCACCCCCAGGCACCTCTCGGTCTGCGACTAAGCGTGTTCCTGGTGTGGCCTCTAGTTATTACGTGCAGGACTCCGGCACGGACCGCAGTCCCAGACCAGCTAAGCGGGCTCGCTTAGAATCTTCCCCGACTTCATCACGCAGTTCGGGGTCTCAGCTTGAGGATTCTCTAGAGGAGGAGGCGGAGGTCGCAGCTCAGGACTCTGACCCTGACGTTGCTCTCAATCTGGATACACCTGAAGGGGACGCCATAGTAAATGACCTTATAGCGTCCATCAACCAGGTGCTAGATCTGTCTCCCCCAACTCCGCCTACAGAGGATTCGGCTTCACAACAGGAGAAACAGCAGTTTAGGTTTCCTAAATGTACCCGGAGTGCTTTCTTCGATCACTCTAACTTTAGAGATGCTGTCCAGAAGCACAGGGCTTTCCCGGACAAGCGATTTACTAAACGCCTTAATGACACACGTTACCCCTTCCCCGCTGACGTGGTTAAGGGTTGGGCTCAGTGTCCCAAGGTGGATCCTCCAGTCTCTAGACTGGCGGCTAGATCCGTAGTAGCAGTGGCTGACGGTGCATCGCTCAAGGATGCCACGGACAGGCAGATAGAGCTCCTACTGAAATCCATCTATGAAGCCATAGGCGCGTCTTTTGCCCCAGCCTTTGCAGCTGTGTGGGCACTCCAGGCTATCTCAGCTTGTCTGTCTGAGATTAATGCGGTCACCCGTACCGCTGCGCCACAAGTAACATCTTTGACTTCTCAGGCGTCAGTATTTGCATCCTACGCCATGAATGCTGTCCTGGACTCGGCTAGCCGTACAGGGGTAGCATCCGCCAATTCTGTGGCAGTCCGCAGGGCCATGTGGCTACGCGAATGGAAGGCAGACTCTGCTTCCAAAAAAGTTCTTGACCGGTTTGCCTTTTTCTGGCGACCGACTGTTTGGCGAGCGATTGGATGAAATTATTAAGCAATCCAAGGGAAAGGACTCGTCCTTACCCCAACCCAAACCAAACAGACCTCAGCAACGGAAAGTTCAAGCGAGGTTTCGGTCCTTTCGGCCCTCAGCCAGATCCCAACCCTCCTCGTCCAACAGGCCACAGAAGAGCCAGAGGAACTCTTCTGCATGGCGGTCTAAGTCACGTCCTCCAAAGACCACCGGAGGCACCGTCTCCAAGGCGGCCTCCTCATGACTTTCGGCCGCCCCCAAACCGCATCCTCGGTCGGTGGCAGGCTCTCCCGCTTTTGCGACGCCTGGTGGCCACATGTCCAAGACCGATGGGTGAGAGACATTCTGTCTCACGGTTACAGGATAGAGTTCAGCTCTCGTCCTCCGACTCGTTTTTTCAGAACATCTCCGCCCCCCGAGCGGACCGTTGCGCTTTTTCAGGCGGTGGACACTCTGAAAACAGAAGGAGTGGTGATCCCCGTTTCCCTTCAGGAACGCGGTCGCGGTTTTTACTCCAATCTGTTCGTGGTGCCAAAAAAGGACGGCTCATTCCGTCCCGTTTTGGACCTCAAATTGCTCAACAGACATGTGACAACCAGGCGGTTTCGCATGGAATCCCTCCGATCTGTCATCCCTTCGATGTCCCAAGGAGACTTCCTAGCATCAATCGACATCAAAGATGCCTATCTCCATGTGCCGATCGCTCAAGAGCATCAACGCTTCCTGCGTTTCGCCATCGGGGACGAACACCTTCAGTTTGTGGCACTGCCTTTCGGCCTGGCGACAGCCCCACGGGTCTTCACCAAGGTCATGGCATCCGTTGTAGCGATCCTACACTCTCAGGGCCACTCGGTGATCCCTTACCTAGACGATCTCCTAGTCAAGGCACCCTCACGGGTGGCTTGTCAACACAGTCTGACCGTTGCTCTGGAGACTCTCCAGAGGTTCGGGTGGATCATCAATTTTCCAAAGTCAAAATTGTCTCCGACCCAGTCACTGACGTACCTCGGGATGGAGTTTCATACTCTCTCAGCGATGGTCAAGCTGCCGCTGGACAAACAGCGGTCGCTGCAGACAGGGGTGCAATCCCTTTTTCGGGCCCAGTCGCACCCCTTGAGGCGCCTCATGCACTTCCTGGGGAAGATGGTGGCAGCAATGGAGGCAGTTCCATTTGCGCAATTTCATCTGCATCCACTCCAATGGGACATTCTCCGCAAATGGGACAAGAGGTCGACGTCCTTAGACAGGAACGTCTCTCTGTCTCTGGAAGCCAAGACCTCGCTTCAGTGGTGGCTTCTCCCCACTTCTCTGTCGAAAGGAAAATCCTTTCTGCCCCCATCCTGGGCTGTGGTCACGACGGACGCGAGCCTGTCAGGATGGGGAGCGGTTTTTCTCCACCACAAGGCTCAGGGAACCTGGACTCCGACAGAGTCCTCCCTTCAGATCAATGTTCTGGAGATAAGGGCAGTGTATCTAGCCCTCAAGGCGTTCCATCGGTGGCTCGAGGGCAGGCAGATCCGCATACAGTCGGACAACGCCACGGCGGTTGCGTACATCAACCACCAGGGCGGCACTCGCAGTCGTCAAGCCTTCCAAGAAGTCCGGCGGATTCTGCTGTGGGCGGAGGCCACAGCCTCCACCATCTCCGCGGTTCACATTCCGGGCGTAGAAAACTGGGAAGCAGACTTCCTCAGTCGCCAGGGCATGGACGCGGGGGAATGGTCTCTCCACCCGGACGTGTTTCAAGAGATCTGTTGCCGCTGGGGAACGCCGGACGTCGATCTCATGGCGTCTCGGCACAACAACAAGCTCCCGGCATTCATGGCACGGTCTCAGGACCACAGAGCTCTGGCGGCAGACGCCTTAGTTCAGGATTGGTCGCAGTTTCAACTGCCTTATGTATTCCCTCCTCTGGCAATGCTGCCCAGAGTGTTGCGCAAGATCAGGTCCGACTGCCGCCGCGCCATCCTCGTCGCTCCAGATTGGCCGAGGCGGTCGTGGTACCCGGATCTGTGGCATCTCACGGTGGGGCAACCGTGGGCGCTCCCAGACCGACCAGACTTGCTATCTCAAGGGCCATTTTTCCATCTGAATTCTGCGGCCCTCAACCTGACTGTGTGGCCATTGAGTCCTGGCTCTTAGCGTCCTCAGGGTTGTCTCAAGATGTCATTGCCACTATGAGACAGGCCAGGAAACCAACGTCAGCCAAGATCTATCACAGAACTTGGAGGATCTTCTTAGCCTGGTGCTCTGAGAGGGGGTTTATCCCCTGGCCGTTTGCCTTAACCAGGTTTCTTTCCTTCCTTCAATCGGGATTGGACAAGGGTTTGTCTCTCGGCTCTCTCAAAGGTCAAGTCTCGGCGCTTTCCGTGTTTTTTTCAAAAGCGTCTAGCCAGGCTTCCGCAGGTCCGCACGTTCCTGCAGGGAGTTTGCCACATAGTCCCACCTTACAAGCGTCCGCTGGAACCCTGGGATCTCAACATGGTTCTACGGGCTCTTCAAAAACCACCTTTTGAGCCGCTGCGGGATGTCTCTCTATCACGTCTTTCGCAGCAGGTGGCATTTCTAGTGGCGGTTACTTCACTCCGTAGAGTGTCAGAGCTTGCAGCGCTGTCATGCAAAGGCCCTTTCCTGGTATTTCACCAGGATAAGGTGGTTCTGCGTCCGGTCCCGGACTTTCTCCCTAAGGTGGTGTCCACTTTTCATCTCAATCAGGATATCTCCTTACCTTCATTTTGCCCTCATCCAATTCACCAATGTGAAAAGGATTTGCATTTGTTAGATCTAGTGAGAGCACTCCGGATCTACGTGTCTCGCACGGCGCCACTGCGCCGCTCTGATGCGCTCTTTGTCCTTGTCGCTGGCCAGCGTAAGGGGTCGCAGGCTTCCAAGTCAACCTTGGCTCGGTGGATCAAGGAACCGATTTTGGAAGCCTACCGTTCTTCTGGGCTTCCGATTCCTTCAGGGCTGAAAGCCCATTCTACCAGAGCCGTGGGTGCGTCCTGGGCATTGCGGCACCAGGCTACGGCTCAGCAGGTGTGTCAGGCAGCTACCTGGTCGAGTCTGCACACTTTCACGAAACACTATCAGGTGCATGCCTATGCTTCGGCAGATGCCAGCCTAGGTAGGCGAGTCTTTCAGGCGGCGGTTGCCCACCTGTAAGAGGGGGCCGTTGTTTCGGCTCTTTTTATCGAGGTATTCTTTTACCCACCCAGGGACTGCTTTTGGACGTCCCAATTGTCTGGGTCTCCCAATGGAGCGACAAAGAAGAAGGGAATTTTGTTTACTTACCGTAAATTCCTTTTCTTCTAGCTCCTATTGGGAGACCCAGCACCCGCCCCTGTTCCCTTCGGGCTGTTTGTTCTTTTGTGTACACATGTTGTTCATGTTGAATTGTTCTTTTGGTTCATGGTTTAGTTCTCCGAACATCCTTCGGATTGAATTTACCTTAGACCAATTTATAAGTTTCCTCCTTCCTGCTTTGGCACCAAAACTGATGGGCCCGTGATGCACGGGAGGGTGTATAGGCAGAGGGGAGGGGTTACACTTTTTAAAGTGTAATACTTTGTGTGGCCTCCGGAGGCAGAAGCTATACACCCAATTGTCTGGGTCTCCCAATAGGAGCTAGAAGAAAAGGAATTTACGGTAAGTAAACAAAATTCCCTTCTTTTTGACAAATGCAAAAATTGTGTAAATACGTCCTTAAGGAAATCAATTTTCCATGTCACATGTGCCCCAATATAAAGCATATAGAAGAGAAGGAGCAGCTTGAGTTTATGAAGACAGACAATGGATATCCACTACCTCAGGCTTTTTTTAGATGTACACTGTATAATGACCTGCGGTTACGGACCAAGATTGTGACTCACTGGAGCAGAACTGACAAGCAGACAACACTCAAGGGAATAAGGGAAGGTAAGCATTACCCATAGGTGGTGACATACTGATCGCTTTTCACACTGCTGGTTGCTAGTTAATTAGACTTCTTCACGGCCTTGTTCTTTCTCTATGGAAGCGCCTCAGGGAAACTGATGCTAGAATTGATGACAAAGTTTTCTATGGGATCATACCCAGTCATCCCGTGCACCAGTTGTGTCTGATTAGTCCTAGACAACGCAAAAAGTACTTTTGATAAAGCTATGTACTCCGGATTGATGCACAAAGTGCATAATTTATTAACAGTTGTGTCAACTCAGGCATAATACAACTAGCTGGACACAACTGATAGATGTAATACCAGCCATAGTTCCCTCATTGCCAAAAATAAGATTTTCTGGCCTTCACCCTCATACTCTACATCAGGGGTCCCCAACCTGTGGCTCAGGAGCCACATGTAGCGCACAGACCCTTGATTTGTGGCTCGCAGCTGCCTTCCAACTAGGTGTAGAAGCCCCAGACAGCTATGAAGATGGTACATTTTGTAGGTAGCCCACACATGAAAGAGCAGATCTGAATAGGGGTAAGGAAGGAACCCCTGGATCTTGTTATACTGCCTCGGTGTGACTTCTGTGGAAAAGCATTGGCTGTCATTAAAGCAGTAAGCCTGTGGCCACACGGGGCACTAGTGCGATCCTCGCATGACACTCGGCTCACGCTGGCAGTACAGCAGAGCCGAGTGACATGCGAGTGTCCCTGCGACTGAGGTCTGACTGTGCGAGCGAACCTCAGCTGCGGGGGGCGGTCCAGCACTCAGGAAGGGAGGGATTTATCTCCCTCTCTCCTCCGTTGCCAGCTATTGCCATTCTCGCCCTGCACTCGCGGTACACCGGTGTACCGCGAGTGCAGTGCGATTTTTCTCTCTCCCCATACACTTGAATGGGTGCGAGAGAAAGAGTCTCGCATTATACCCACAGCATGCTGCGATTGTTTTCTCGGTCCGATTAGGGCTGAGAAAATAATCGCTCATGTGCGCTGACACACAGGCTAACATTGGTCCGAGTGGAATGCGATGTTTTATCGCGCTCCACTCGCACCGATTTTCTCGCCGTGTGGCTTAGGCCTAATGGGGGCTGTGGGTTAGGCCTAATGGGGGCTGTGGGTATCACTGCTGTGATAGGTGGAAGCTGGATGTGGCTCGCGACCCTCTCTCAGAGCTAAATGTGACTCGTGACCCTCTTTCTGACCTGAATGTGGCTCTCAAAATCAGAAAGGTTGGGGACCTCTGCTCCAGATAATCCAACCCTCACTGTAAGGGTACGCTCACACTAGCATATAACTCGGATGAGTGCAATGCGAGAAAAAAATGGATTACACTCAGACCCATGTTATTCAATGAGGCAGGGCAGATCTGCAATTTTTTTTCTCAGCTGTATTCGGCCTGAGGAAACAATTGCAGCATGCTGGGAGCGAACGTGGAAATCGGTCGAAACACACCTATTGATATCTATGGGTGGCAGAAAAAAATCTGATGCCACACTCACCATCCTAGTCCATCAGTTTTTTATCATTCTGTAGCTTGGACACTGTAAGTGGTCCTGTAAATGACTGTAGAATAATAGCTGCAGAGAAAAAAAACACATTGCGTATGGCACTCGCGTGACATATGGAATCAATATACACATGACACGTCCAACTTTTCTGGATGAAAATTTGGACCAATTTTTTAATGCCCTAATACTGTATAATCATCCTATATACTATATATAGTCATGGTATTAAATGTGAAAAGTTGAGAGCTGATGTCAAACATGATAAGTATAGTATGCAATTCCACCGCAACGTGCCTAGCAGCAAAACCTTCCTGGAAGTAGTGTTCAGACGTTGGTCCGTGTGATAAGGTTTTGCCTTGTCATGGGTTTACAGTGCAGATGTTCTCACAATCATGTAACTTCATTATTACCATTCTGACAGTTGCTCCAGGGCTGCCAGTGACCCAAGTAGTGACACGTCCAACGCATTTTCTTTCAGTATAGATCTATAGTAACACCAATGGCTTTTACTCATTGTTAATATTAAGCTGCAAGTTCAGGATCGGCAGCTTTTTATCCACAGTGTGCCGATTAAGAAAAAAGCTAAATCAAAGGTGTACCAGAGGGACGATAAAGCATAACGCCTATGGGACGTACACTTTGTCTTTGGCTGACCATTTGTGTTAAGGCTACTTTACACACTGCGATATCGGTCCCGATATCGCTAGTGTGGGTACCCGCCCCCATCTGTTGCGCGACACGGGCAAATCGCTGTCCGGTGACGTCGCTGTGACGGGCGAACCGCCTCCTTTCTAAGGGGCGGTCCGTGCGGCGTCACAGCGACGTCACTGAAGCGTCACTGAACCGCCGCCCAATAGCAGCGGAGGGGCGGAGCTGAGCGGGACGTAACATCCCGCCCACCTCCTTCCTTCCGCATAGCGGCCGGGAGGCAGGTAAGGAGAGCTTCCTCGTTCCTGCGGCGTCACACGCAGCGATGTGTGCTGCCGCAGGAACGAGGAACTACTTCGTTACTGCTGCAGTAACGATTTTTAAGAATGGACCCCCATGTCGCCGATTAGCGATTTTGCACGTTTTTGCAACGATGCAAAATCGCTTATCGGTGTCACACGCAACGGCATCGCTAATGCGGCCGGATGTGCGTCACAAATTCCGTGACCCCAACGACTCCGCATTAGCGATGTCGCAGCGTGTAAAGCCCGCTTTATACTTAAGGTCGCACTTCTGTTTGTAGCTTTTGTTGTCGCTGTTTCCTACATTTTTGGGGACAGCTGAAAGATGCTGTACCATTTGATTTATATAATGTAATGTTTTAAATGTAAGCTTAAAGGGGTTTTCCCATTTCCAAGATCCTATGCCAATATGTCTACTGCTCAAAAAAATAAAGGGAACACTAAAACACCATTTTGTTGTTTAAGTGTTCCCTTTATTTTTTTGAGCAGTATAGTAGGTGTAATAATAAGAATATTAGCAAATACTTCCAATTAGAAATGTAGTATAATTCTCCTGATATCGCCATGTCTCTTACCTCATGTGCAGGGCAATGCAGCTTGGTCGTAACCATGGATACCTAAGCTGCAATGCCCTGCACATGAGGTAAGAGACATGGCTATATCAGGAGAATTATACTACATTTCTAATTGGAGGTATTTAGTAATACTATTATTATACTTACTACATATTGGGATAGGATCTTGGGAGATGGGAGTACCCCTTTAATGAGCACATACCAATATAATTTTGGCCCTATATTTACCTACTTCGTAAAGACTACAATGCTCAGTGTCAGCCATAGTGCCAGGCACTGTGTTGCTTCATACATTGGCTCTTTCTCCTTACCAGCCAAGCCTCGGCCACATTTGCTCAATACTTTCCTTGGTATTCTCCTACTAAAGGGTTTGTCCGCTCTAAAATGACAAGTCTGCAGTCACTCTGTTACATTACACACTGTGTGCAGTGAGGAATCTACAGTGTCGGAGCCAGGCATGGCGGTCACGTGGCCACAGGTGTGCAATATGCATACTCCAGGCCAGAACCTGACTAGATGGCCGTGGCCTCGCTCAATGTAAGTGTATTACATACTCACGGACATGTGATCGCTGTTTCCGTCTCTGACACCAGAGAATTTGTACAGCGCATAGTGCGTGATGTAAGGATTCATAAGTCTGCATGTCTTTTTAGACCGGACAACCACTTTTATTATTATTATTATTATTTATTATTATAGCGCCATTTATTCCATGGCTCTTTACAAGTGAGAGAGGGTATACGTACAACAATCATTAACAGTACAAAACAGACTGGTATAGGAGGAGAGAGGACCCTGCCCGCGAGGGCTCACAGTCTACAGGCAATGGGTGATGGTACAATAGGTGAGGACAGAGCTGGTTGCGCAGTGGTCTACTGGACTGAGGGCTATTGTAGGTTGTAGGCTTGTTGGAAGAGGTGGGTCTTGAGGTTCCTCTTGAAGCTTTCCACGGTACTGAAGAGCCTGATGTGCTGAGGTAGAGCGTTCCAGAGTATGGGGGATGCACGGGAGAAATCTTGTACGCGATTGTGGGAAGAGGAGATAAGAGAGGAGCAGAGAAGGAGATCTTGTGAGGATCTGAGGTTGCGTGCAGGTAAGTACCGGGAGACTAGGTCACAGATGTAAGGAGGAGACAGGTTGTGCATGGCTTTGTATGTCATGGTTAATATTTTGAACTGGAGTCGTTGGGCGATGGAAAGCCAGTGAAGGGATTGGCAGAGTGGCGAGGCTGGGGAATAGCGAGGGGAGAGGTGGATTAAGCGGGCCACAGAGTTTAGATAGATTGGAGGGGTGCAATAGTGCTGGAAGGGAGGCCAGAGAGCAGGAGGTTGCAGTAGTCAAGGCGGGAGATGATGAGGGCCCCTTTAAACCTATTCGGTCATAATGAACCTTGTGAGCCTTGTTATACCTAATTATCCTGATAACGGCTGCCAGTATATGGACTGGCTGTGCTACAGTCCAAATCAGCTCCCACGGCTGATCAATGGCTGCAGGTTGTGCCTTAAAAAACATGCACCATTGATGTAACTGTGCATTTCAGCCATTGGGCTAAACCTTTAGGTCCGCAGTTGCGCCAACGGCTGCACAATTTTATGCTACCCAATTTGCTGGCTGATCCACAAGTGCCATAAGTTACCCCTGTATTATCTGTGCTATTTATCAGCTTTATTATTCCAAATTCCTGAGACCTTGCATAGATCGTCCTGTCTAGACAGTTAGGGCTCATATTTCCCATACCCCACATCAAGCTGATTCCAGCCTCCTGCTGAAGGGCAAACATATAATGTGCAGGGCTACATAGAAACCGTAAGAGCTCATTCAGACTCCTGTGTTATTTCACATACGAAAAACCAGACCGAGTTCATCAGTGATGTGAATCAGTTTTCATCAGAATCCTATCAGAGTTTCATCAGTTTTTTTTTACTGATGAGAACATTTTTAAAATAATTCTCCACTTTTTCCTTTCTATCAGTGAAATACGGACACCATACAGATAGCATCCGAATACTAGATTGCTTCAATGACCCAAGGACTTGCATTGACAATTTTGATCCAACACAGACAACTTTGTCTAAGGAAAAAAAAAATCTGACATATGAACAGCCTCATAGACTGTGATAGGCCCGAGTCTAATCTGTGAAAAAAGCACACGCGTATATGAAACAATGGCATGTGAATGAGCCCTTATAAAAATAAATTACTTTCCATTATTCTCTAGGCCACTATCAGAAAAGTCAGTGATATTGTCCATACCCCAGAGTACCTGTTATTGAATACTCTAGAAGCTTTACATTTATGCAACTGACCGCATCACGCACCATACGTGTACGAGAAACCTCAGGTTGCGTAGCTCAGAGTGGGTCGTCTGGTTGCTTAGGCATTCCTATCATGTTGTTCTATGGTTCATCTTAAAGGGGGTTATACCAAATTTTGAAGTTAACCCTTATAAAAAGTATAGGAGGTAACTTCCGGACTACTAGTAGTCCGACCTCGGGGACGCCCAAGAACTTGAAAACTGGGGTTCTATGGAGTGACGGTCGATTATGCACATCTCCACTCTAGTCATTCTCTATGGGACCATTAGAGATAGCTGAATGCAGCATTAGTATGGTCTTTGTGGCACTCCCATTAAGAATGGATGGAGTGGAGGTGCACATGATCAACTATCCCAGCCCCAGTTCCCTGGATTGTTGTGAGTCCCAGCGATCAGACTCCCCAGTAATTGGGAAGTTATCCCTTCTCGTATGATTTTTGTTGGAAAACCTGCTGTTATCAGTCAAATTCGCCGATTTAAGCAGTACCAGCTGACAATCTAATTTGGGGTTACCCCTACTTTCCCTTGAAGCATTTGGATTTCAACATCCATTTTTGTTATCATGGAAGATAAATTACCATCAGATATGTCTGGCTACTTTCTCCCCTTTGCCACTTCTTAATGTTCTTAAAGGGACCTAACCAGCAGGATTTTCATATATCAAGTAAAGTGGGTGCTATACTGGCGCTAGGATGCTGAGTGTAAGCATAGCTTTTGTTCTGAGATTGGATGTTTTATTTCAGAAATATGTGCAAGTAAAGTTCCAGCAATGCACTGCTATTTGATTTTTGATTAACAGGTGCAACAGGAAGGCAATATATGGGTCGAGTCTTGCCATATATTCCCGGCCTTGTCTGCCTGCCTGCGTTGTAATTAACGCCTATGACGGCGACAGGGGGAGGAAGGCCAGATAGCAGACAGGGTCGGGAATAGATAGCAAGTCCCGACCCAAATATTCCCTTCCTGTTGCACCTGTCAATCAAATAGCAGTGCAAAAATGCACTTGCACATATTTCTGAAATAAAACATCCCATCTCAGAACAAAAGCCATGCTTACACTCAGCATCCTGGCACCAGTATAGCACTGGCTTTACTTTATATATGAAAATCCTGCTGGTTGGTTCCCTTTAACACATGCATCCTAGACCGAAGCAAGCGTGCATAAGTGTGACTTGGTAGGGAGGAATATCTGGCAGCAGACAGCTCTCTGATGTATATGACCACCTTTATATGATCTCCCTGCTCCTACAATATGTCCTAATGCTGCAGGATGTAATAGGATCCATGCAGTTTTAGTCATGTAAAATGAGCGTGGCGGCCCATGTATATACATTATAAGATCTGCTCCAGATCTTCCAAATGTATAGATAGATCCTGCAAAAAGAGCATACAGAAGTTGTCTTACTAAAACACGGTTGTAATAATTATTTAGGTGTAGTGTGATCTTATGAGACTTAATTACTCCATGTACAAGTAAAATATATCTTTGTACCGTGTTAGCCAGTAGAGATAAAAAAATTGTTTAAAAGAACAGAGTCCTCAGTGGTTGATACCTTTTTAATGGCTAACTGAAAAGATGGTAATAATTGCAAGCTTTCGAGACTACTCAGGTGTCTTCATCAGGCATGGTATTTCTACCATGCCTGATGAAGAGACCTGAGTAGTCTCGAAAGCTTGCAATTATTACCATCTTTTCAGTTAGCCATTAAAAGGTATCAACCACTGAGGACTCTGTTCTTTTAAACAATTTTTTTACTCTATGATGTAATCATCCATTAAGGTGAAGTAGATGATTTGCGTACCCTTCAGTGCACATTTATAATGTAGGCACATAAACATAATAAATATCCTTCTTCTTGTACCCAGATGTTTTGAATTCCAGGAAAAACATACAACCATGAAATAAATGGTGTCGTGCTGGTATGATAACAATGTATGCAGCATCAGGGCATAGCTGGTGTGGGAGGAAGAGTATGGGAGGTGAAGGAAAGTACATGCACTGGGAGAGGAAATTTGATTCCAGTCTGTGCATGTGTTTATATATAATAGCCATTGAAGTTTAGCGACTGCTACTGGCATTGTCTGTATAGCTGGGATTCATTGTTTCTGTGGGGAAAGTGTGAAGTTGTTTGTTGGGTATGTTCCTAAAGTTGACCATGAATGCAAATACAACACCAATTCCAAAAAAGGTGGGACACTGTGTAATGCTGGGTTTACACACTGAGACTTTCTAGCGATCCAACCTGCGATCTCAACCTAGCCGGGATCGCTACAAAGTCTCTGGTGAGCTGTCAAACAGGCAGACCTGGCCAACGACCTAACAGCGATCCGGACCTGCAGAGCGACTAGCTGGTCGTTGGGGACAGCAGGTGAACTTCACCCGACTTCATTTAATGCCGCGCGGCTCTGTGTGCCGTGTAAATAAATAAATAATTAAAAAATCCGGCGTGCGGTCCCCCCTATTTTAATACCAGCCAGATAAAGCCATACGGCTGCAGGCTGGTATTCTCAGGATGGGGAGCCCCACGTTATGGGGAGCCCCCCAGCCTAACAATATCAGCCAGCAGACGCCCAGAATTGCCGCATTCATTAGATGCGACAGATCTGGGACTGTACCCGGCTCTTCCCGATTTGCCCTGGTGCGTTGGCAAATCGGGGTAATAAGGAGTTATTGGCAGCCCATAGCTGCCAATAAGTCCAAGATTAATCATGTCAGGCGTCACCCCGAGATACCTTCCATGATTAATCTGTAAATTACAGTTAAAAAAACACACACCCGAAAAATCCTTTATTAGAAATAAAAAACACAAACACATTCCCTCATTACCAATTTATTACCCACAACAAAGCCCTCCTTGTCCGGCGTAATCCACGGTCCTCCAACGTCGCATCCAGCTCTGCTGCAGGCAGGTGACAGGAGCAGCAGAAGACACAGCCGCTCCTGTCACCTGCACGCAGCTAATGAAGAGAGCCGTGTGATCGGCTGAGCTGTCACTGAGGTTACCTGGATCCAGCGGTGGATGCAGCGGTGGCCGCGGGTAACCTCAGTGACAGTTCAGCTGATCGCGTTACTCACCTCATTTGCTGGTGATTTCCCCCCCTCTCTCATACTCACCGATCCCCGATCACCGGCGCTGCACGGCGTTCACACTGCTCCGGCGGCTTTTCCTTTTTTGAAAAAGCCGGCCGCTCATTAAACAATCTCGTATTCCCTGCTTTCCCCGCCCACCGGCAAATGTGATTGGTTGCAGTGAGACACGCCCACACGCTGAGTGACAGCTGTGTCACTGCACCCAATCACAGCAGCCGGTGGGCGTGTCTATACTGTGCAGTAAAATAAATAAATAAATAATTAAAAAATCCGGCGTGCGGTTCCACCTATTTTAATACCAGCCAGATAAAGCCATACGGCTGCAGGCTGGTATTCTCATGATGGGGAGCCCCACGTTATGGGGAGCCCCCCAGCCTAACAATATCAGTCAGCAGCCGCCCAGAATTGCCGCATACATTAGATGCGACAGTTCTGGGACTGTACCCGGCTCTTCCCGATTTGCCCTGGTGCATTGGCAAATCGGGGTAATAAGGAGTTATTGGCAGCCAATAGCTGCCAATAAGTCCTAGATTAATCATGTCAGGCGTCTCCCCGAGATTCCTTCCATGATTAATCTGTAAGTGACGATAAATAAACACACACACACCCGAAAAAATCCTTTATTAGAAATTAAAAACACAAACACATTCCCTCATTACCAATTTATTACCCACAACAAAGCCCTCCTTGTCCGGCGTAATCCACGGTCCTCCAACGTCGCATCCAGCTCTGCTGCATGCAGGTGACAGGAGCAGCAGAAGACACAGCCGCTCCTGTCACCTGCACGCAGCTAATGAAGAGAGCCGTGTGATCGGCTGAGCTGTCACTGAGGTTACCTGGATCCAGCGGTGGATGCAGCGGTGGCCGCGGGTAACCTCAGTGACAGCTCAGCTGATCGCGCTACTCACCTCATTTGCTGCGTGGAGCTGACCGGAGCGGCGGTGAGTAGCGCGATCAGCTGAGCTGTCACTGAGGTTACCCGCGGCCACCGCTGGATCCAGGTAACCTCAGTGACAGCTCAGCCGATCACACGGCTCTCTTCATTAGCTGCATGCAGGTGACAGGAGCGGCTGTGTCTTCTGCTGCTCCTGTCACCTGCATGCAGCAGAGCTGGATGCGACGTTGGAGGACCGTGGATTACGCCGGACAAGGAGGGCTTTGTTGTGGGTAATAAATTGGTAATGAGGGAATTTGTTAGTGTTTTTTATTTCTAATAAAGGATTTTTCGGGTGTGTGTTTTTTAACTGTAATTTACAGATTAATCATGGAAGGTATCTCGGGGAGACGCCTGACATGATTAATCTAGGACTTATTGGCAGCTATGGGCTGCCAATAACTCCTTATTACCCCGATTTGCCAACGCACCAGGTCAAATCGGGAAGAGCCGGGTACAGTCCCAGAACTGTCGCATCTAATGTATGCGGCAATTCTGGGTGGCTGCTGGCTGATATTGTTAGGCTGGGGGGCTCCCCATAACGTGGAGCTCCCCTTCCTGAGAATACCAGCCTTTAGCCGTATGGCTTTATCTGGCTGGTATTAAAATTGGGGGGGACCTCACGCCGGATTTTTTAATTATTTATTTATTTTACTGCACAGTATAGACACGCCCACCGGCTGCTGTGATTGGGTGCAGTGACACAGCTGTCACTCAGCGTGTGGGCGTGTCTCACTGCAACCAATCATATTTGCCGGTGGGCGGGGAAAAGCAGGGAATACGAGATTGTTTAATGAGCGGCCGGCTTTTTCAAAAAAGGAAAAGCCGCTGGAGCAGAGTGCAAAGTACCCCTTAGTCTCATTTTCTTACTATTTTGGCAAAACACCAGACTGAAAAGTTGCAGAATCTTAAGCATCATGCCCTCTGTTTTATAATAATGAAGAAGCCCTTTAAATTGTGGCTTTAGCGTCTTCACCCCCGGGCGATTTTCCATTTGAGTTTTTTCCACCCCTGCTTCCAAGAGCCATAACTTTTTTTATTTTTCCGTCAATATAGCCATACGAGAGCTTGTTTTTTGCTGGACAAGTTGTACTTTTGAATTACATAATTAATTTTACCATATAGTGAATTGGAAAATGAGGCAACAATTCCAAGTGCGGTGAAATTGCCAAAAAAAGTGCAATTCAACAATTTTTAATTTTTTTTTATTTACTATGTTCATTATATGGTAACACTGACCTGGCAGTATGATTCCCCAGGTCGGAACGAGTGCAACGATATCAAACGTAAAGTTTTACTTTTATCAAAGTGGGAAAATATAATTCATAAATTTATCAAAAAAAGAATTGCGCGTTTGTTGTCATCTTCTGAGACCTGTAGCGTTCTCATGCTCTGGGATCCGGGGCTGTTTGACGGCTTATTTTTAGTGTCTTGAGCTGGCGTTTTTAATTATACCATTTTTGGATAGATGTGCTGTTTTGATCACCTGTCTTTGACCAAAAGACGTAATTCTGACATTTGTTTTTTTTCTTACTACACCCTTTACCAACCAGATTAATTGTAAGCCATAATCATCAAAATTAACAAAAACAAACACTTGAAATAGATCCCTCTGTGTGTAATGACTCTATATAATGTATGCGCTTCCCTTTTTGTATTGAATTACTGAGATAAATTAATGTTTTCATGATTCTAATTTATTGAGATGCACTTGTATGTGTATATTTTTTATTGTTTTATTTTCAATGGGGCAAAAGGGGGGTGATTTGAACTTTTATGGTATTTTTAATGTTTTTAAAGACTTTTTTTTTTACATTTTTTATTGATTTTATCAGTCCCCTTAGGGACTAGAAGCCTGCACTGCCTGATCGCTTCTGCTGATCGGAGCAATGCTTTAGCATCCCTCTGAATAGCAGAAATGCTCATGATCTGTGAATGCTAGCTATCTGCTGGCATTCACAGCAGAAACTTCGTCATGACACCAACAGGGGTCATCAGCTACCCCTGGATGTCATGACAGCCAATCAGTGCCCCGTTATTGCGTCACAGGGATGCCGATAGGGGCGGGGAGTGGAGCGCTTCCCGTCAGTGCGAGCCTGCATTATTTTCTGCACATGTCGTCTGATCTGGTCAGCCAACATGTGCATCTAACAGGTGCGGGTGAATCGGAGATCCACCCACGCCTGTTAATAAGTTAGGTTGCACTGTCATAGTTTGACACTGCAACCTAACTAGTTAACAGGCATGGGTGGTTCTCCTATCCACCTGCGCCTATGCACATGTTGGCTGATCAGATCAGCCGACGTGCATGGAATAATGCAGACTCACCACGTGAGCCCGCATTGAATGGACATACATGACCAAGGACGTACAGGTTCGTTCTTGGTCATAAAGGGGCTAAAGAGTCTGTCACCAAATTTTTTGGACCTAATGTGAGAGCAGCATAATGTAAAGACAGGGACACTGATTCGAATTATGTGTCACGTACTGGGTTGCTTGCTGTAGTTTTAATAAAATGGCTGAGATCACTAGCAAACTATTCAAATTGTCTCTCCATGAAAGGAGAGAAAGGAGACAAACTTTAGCGCCACCTATTGGAAGTAGCAATCCTAATAGTCAAAATTGGCCTTTTAACAAGCCTTTTTTATATATCCTAGGATATATGCCAGATCAGAATCCCAATTTGCAGACACGGTGTTTCGGGGTGATTGCCCCTCGTCAGTACAAAGTGTGGGTATCTGATCTGGCTGTTTGAGAAGCTATGTAGCAACTAGCAAACTAGTAATTCTGCTGCCATGTAGTCCTTCATATTCATGAGTAGTGTATAACCACGCCCTCACTACTGATTGGCAGCCTTCTGCTTATGCACAGTGTACACAGAAAGTTGCCAATCAGTGATGTGGGCGGAGTTATACAGAGCTCAACATTGAGAGGACTGGTAGATCTGCAGCAAACAAAACAGTGATTTTATTAAAATGACAGCAAACAGCTCAGTAAGAGACACATCGCTGGAATCAGGGTCTCTGTCTCTACATTATACTGCTCTCAGATGGGGGAGCAAGAATTTGGTGACAGATTCCCTTAAAAGACAGATTATTATCCACTTAATTCCTCTTATAACATCCAGGACCTTTATACCCTCTTTATAGCTCCAGGTTTCAGTTTTTTCTGTCATCTTAAAGGAATTTGTAACTTGATGTGACTTTCTTAATAGGAGAATATAGGATTTCCTGCTCTTTGTCCTGGCATTGTTTATCCATGGATATAGATATATAGCAATCGGCTTTCTAAGCTGTCACCCCTTAAGAATGCACTAAGTAGACCTAGACTTCCTTATCATCATTCAGCCGCCAAAGTACTAATGGGATAGTATAAAAAGCAAAATGTGCCCGACTGCAAGGAAAGAAATCTGCACATTAATAAATACATCGACGCTGCTAAGAGGTTAATGCCGTTACCACTACAATCTATTCTACATGCTACCTCCTAATATGTGCATTTGCTGCAATGTGACAGGTTGGTATGTCGGGCTGCGGTAAGCTAGAAACTCCATAGCAACAACTGTGACTATAGCGATAGTGATAAACTTTTCATGATTGCAGAGTTATTAAGGGGGGGGTGGTATGGGGGGGGGTATGCAATTTTAGATAGCAATTATATTTTGACTGTCGTCTATTGTTCCTGGCAGGCAGCTGGAAATAAAAGGTACAATCTGGAGAACGCTTGTATCTATCTATTTACAACAAATGATAGATACATAGTCATACACTGTATACAAAAATACCGAAAACTGATAGGAAAATGTGTCGTGTAACTCACAGATACAGTAAAAATTATGTTATTAAAATGTGTCCAGGAATGGAACATGTCACGGTACCATCTATATAGAGGAAATTCTCCCAGCTGTAAACAGCCTCCATACTGGATTTGGATGATTTGTGTTGCATAAGGCGTTGTCACATGATGCTTATGTCCATGAGATAATTGGGTTAAAGGGAACCTGTCACCAGATTTGGTGAGTATAAGCTTCGGCCACCACCACTGAGCTCTTATATACAGCATTCCAGAATGCTGTATATAAGAGCCCAAGCTGTACTGTATAACATAAAAAACCCATTTATAATACTCAGTTAAGGGGTGGTCCAGGCTCATGGGGGTCGCTACTTTCTGGATGGCTCCTCCTCTCTGCTGCTATTGCTTGTCCTCCTATCCAGCCTAGTCTGGATGATGCGTCCATGTCATCCACCCAGGCCGACATTGAGGTCATGTGCACGCACACTTAGATCTATCTTGCTGAGGGCAGATCAAAGTACTGTAATGCGCAGGCGCTAGGAGAGGTTAAAGACCGCCCACGCATACAGACTGCAATATTTTGATCTGCCCTGAGAAGGGCAGATCAAAGTGTGCCTATGCAGGACCTCAGTGCCATCCAGTGTGAATGACGTGGAACGCGTCATGCACACAGGCCTCAGAAGAAGGACGGTGATCATCGCTGAGAGGAGGTGCCGGACTAGAGAGCAGCAACACCCATCAGATCGGACCGCCCCATAGGTGAGTATTATAAGTGTTTTTTACGGTCCACACAGCGGCCTGGGCTCTTATATACAGTATTCTGGAATGCTGTATATAAGGGCTTACTGGTAGTGGTCGCAGCTTATAGTCACCAAATCTGGTGACAGGTTCCTTTAAGTTCCACAATGAGTTTTTGATGCTGCATAGTTTCGCTGTTAAAAACCCAGCTTACAGTTTTAACAATATGGATGGGATTTACAGAACTCTCATGCCCTCTGTGCTGTTTTCCCTACGCAGTTCAGCATTGCTTTCATAGCTTTTATTCAAGACTTCCATCTGAATTGCTTAAAAAAAAGGATTCTGACGTGCCCATATACAGCCACTCAGAACAAGGAGACAAATGGAAGTGCAAGTATATTCCGTTTCCTCTCATTTTTGGCAGTATCTATCTTTTCAGACATGTACAAGATCTTAGTTGGCTATTTTGAAAAAATAGAGCAAGTGGATTTGTCTCATTGTAAAGAATGGCTCTGCTCAGGGGTAAGTCTGAATCCTCTTTTTCAGGCATTTAGGCTGAAGACATGAAGGAAGAGACTATTGATCGCAGTGTGATTGTAGCCAACAATGTGGAGAAGAGTTTGCTTAAAGAGGTTGTCCACTACTTTATCATTGATGGCCTGTCCTTAGGATAGGTCATTATTGTGTGATCGGCCGGGGTCGGAAACCGGCACCCCCTCCAATCAGCTGTCCTCGGTTCCAGCGGTAGCTGGAAATACTCAGTCCCGGAGCTGCCCCGTCTTCTAATAGCGGCCGTGGCCTGTTACTTACTGTGCACCCACTTCCTATTGATTTGAATGGAAGGCAGATGCGCAGTACCTGGCTGTGGCTGCTATCAAATGACGGGGCAGATCCAGAACTGAGCGTTTCCAGCTGCTGCAGCCAGTACCAAGTACAGTTGATTGATGGGGATGTGGGTTGTCGGACTGATCAGACATTGATGAGCTATCCTAAGGACAGGCCATCAGTGGAAAAGTAATGGCCAAATTCTTTAAGGCGAATTTTCCCTGAATTGTATAGTGAATCTAGCCTCACAGATAAAGGGCTCTCTCCCAATCCAGTGTTTCTTCCAGCTGCGTCTTTTCCTACGTTCTGAGCTCACACCCACTAATTAGCGAGACCACATTACTTCAGCCATTGTGCTTTGAAGCCAGCCACTTGTATATAACGTTATTAATTTGGGAAGTCATGATTCCTTTGGATCTAAGGTGTGGCCGTGCGGTCGTCTCACTGCCAAGTGGAAGTAAACATTCAGCTCTGCAGGTTCTGCATTCCTATTGCCGCCACTTGGGGAATGCTGTGTTATTGCTGTCAGAGGAATCTCCTTAGAAGTTATTTGCACTGGCCTCCAGCATGGACAGGAGGAAATTGGAGCCGGGACTTTGTTTTGTATGGAGATGAAGAAGAATGGAGGGCAGTCGTTTGGTGGTAACTCCAGATATACCACCCAAATAGTAAAAGTATCGACCCCACTTGGTAATACTAATAATAATAATAATTAATTTACAAATCAGAGAAGTGTCCAAAACTCTTAATGTAAAAAAGATGGCTAGCTATGCACATGCTTAGAGATGCACTATTGCAGCTCTATGGACAATAGCAATCGATAAAGCCCGCCATACACATTAGATAGCAGTCTCCCCTGCCTCTCCATAACTCAGAAATGCTTGGCTGATTAATGCTCTATTATCTATGAGATAGCTGCGGTCAGAACCATCTATCAGCAGCTTATCGCCTCATTGATCAAAGGAATGGGGCAAGTGAATTCTAACTGCCTGATCCTTAGGCTACTTTCACACTTACGTTGAACGGCATCCGTTGCATTGCGTTGTGTGACGGATGCAACGGATGCGTTGCATATAATGGCACAACGGATGCAACGGATCGTACAAAACAACGGAAAGCTTTTTTTTTTCTTTACAGTTTTACCGGCAGCAGACTATTGTGAAAGATCAGCTGATCACCCGGCGGCCGGGCGCTCAGCTGAGCGCTCTCACATGCCGGCGGCCAAACGATCAGCTGAGAGCTCTCACATGCCGGCCGGGCGGTCAGCTGAGCTTTCTCACATGGTGGCGACCGGGCACTCAGCTGAGAGCTCTCATATGCCGGCGGCCAGGCGCTCAACTGAGAGCTCTCACATGCCGTCTGCCGGGCGCTCAGCTGAGAGCTCTCACATGCCGGCGGCCGGGCGTTCAGCTGAACACTCTCACATGCCGGCGGCCGGGCACTCAGCTGAACGCTCTCACATGCCGGCGGCTGGGCGCTCAGCTGAACGTTCAGCCACCGAGAGACAAAATAAAGTTTCTGTGATAAAAAAAAGATGAGCATGCGCAGTGAAAAATAGAGGATTCCGCCGCTCAAAAAAACGTTACATGCTGCGTCCCTTCAGCCCGGCGGAAGCAACACAGCGTCGGCCAGCAGAAGCAACGCAGGTACATTTGGCACAATCCCACATCCATACAAGTCTATGGGAAACAGCGGAATCCGTTAACGGATTCCACTGTTTTCCAAAAGGGCGGATTGTGACGGAAGGAAATTAACGCAAGTGTGAAAATTACCCTTAAAGGGAACCTGTCACCACTTTTGTGGCCTATAGGCTGCGGCCACCACCACTGGCCATCTTCGTCCTCTTTCTGAAGCCTGGGTGCAGGACGTGTCTACGTCATACTCACTCGCCGATCCTGCGCAGGCGCACTACAATACTTTGATCTGCCCTGCTCAGGGCAGATCAAAGTGTGCCTGCTCCGGACCTGAATGCTGGCGAATGTGTATGACGTCGGACCCGTCATGCACCGCGGCTAGAGAAGAAGGAGAACAAAGATGGCCAAAAGAGGCGGCGCCGACACCGGATAACGGAGACGCCCATAAGGCCCACAGCGCGATCGTTAGGTAAGTATTATAAAGGGTTTTTTATGTTATAACCCCGGCCTGGGCTCTTATATACAGCATTTTAGAATGCTGTATATAAGAGCCCGGTGGTGGTGGCCGCAGCTTATAGGCCGAAAAAGTGGTGACAGGTTCCCTTTAAGGTGTTGTGCCACCAACAATCGTACAGTTTAATGAATAGATCTTGGAATAATAATAACTTTCACAGTTGGATGTGTAAAAAAAAAAAAGTTTGTGTGCTGAGATAATGTTATATACAGTATATGCCCCTGCTATGTACTGTGTAATAGCTGTGTCTGACCGTACAGGAACTTGGTCTGATCATACCACATCTGCTGGGCTGGGGAGGAAGTAAAAGAGAGTATATAGACATTACAGCCGGGGATCGCAGCTGATTCTTTCTGTAATGAAAAACATTTCATTGCCTGTTTAAAGGCTTGTATTACATCACAGAAAGAAGCTACACTCCCTGGCTGTAATGTCTTTATACTCTCTTTTACTTCCTCCCCTGCTCAGGAGCTGTGGTATATCCAACCTGTTTCTCCATACATTACACAGGGACACATATATAAGATTTTCTTAGCAGAATTTTTTTTATTTTTTTTAACACATCCAATTGTGGAAATTATTATTCTAAGGTCTATTAATTAAAATGTACAATTGTTTGTGGCACAACACCTTTAATGTCCTCTATATAATCTGTCCGGAGGGAGTTGGGAGGCCATCGTACTCAATAGATGGTCAGCTGTTTTTGTATAAATCATGGAATTTGGCTGACTTTTATGTAATGTGTATAGGGGCTGTAAGACCATGTGCGCACTTTGCGTTCAATTCCGCAGCGTGTAAGTCACTGCCTGTGCGTCTCAGAACGCAGCCGAAAAAGCTGCGTTCTGAGACGCATTCGGCAGAACGCAACGTGCACACATTCCTGGAGAATTCATGCGTTCTGGATGCTTTCTCTGCTATAGACAGCGTGGGAGAAGCACCCAGAACGCACATTTTTCACAGTACGGTCCCACTCGGCTCTGCAGCATCCCCATAGACCTGCAGCAGAGCCGAGTGGGACCGCACTGTGAAAAAGAGCAAGGCTGGCTGCGACATAGTGCCGCGTGATCAGAATGAACTCCGATGAACTTCACCCGACTTCATTGTGATCGCGCGGCTACATCAGAAGCTGACAGGAGCGGCAGTAGAACACCACCGCTCCTGTCAGCTCCATGCAGCAACTGAAGTGAGTAGCGCGATCAGCTTTGCTGTCACTGTGGTTACTCGCGGCCACCGCTCTCAGGTGGAGGACTGCAGCTGTGGCTGCGAGTAACCTGAGTGAAAGCACAGCTGATCGCCCGGCTCACTGCCGTCACTCAGGGGATTTGCGATCACAGGTGAGTCCTTCACGTGTGACCGCAAATCAAGATGCGGCACACACACAGTGATCGGCCGACAGACCGACCGACAGAGAGAGAAAGATGAAAGATCTGCCTTTGTTATGTTAAAAAAACATGCGGATCGCAACAATAATGCAATGCAAGCGCACTGCTTCACATTTTGGCAGCGATTTTCTACAACTCATTGATTTTAATGGGTGTAGAACGCAGTCAAATGACAAAAACAATTGACATGTTGCTTCTTCAAAACGCTGCCTTTCAAAAAGCATATTGCGCGCAGATTTTGCATGATTCGCATAGACTTTGCTGGGGAATCAGAATGCATGCATTTTGTCAATGACACTGTATGTAACATTTCTCTCGCAGGCGAATGGCTCATATAAAATGAACCTATTCATCAGGAGGCTTGTGCACCTTAATGAATTAGGGGCACCTTACGCCAGTGGTGGCTTCATTAAAGCGCACCAATCACCAAGATTTTACTATATAACCTAAAGCCAGTGCTATACTGGCACTATCATGCTGATTCGATACATACCTTTAGTTTCTAGCTAGGATTTATAGGTTTTGAAACACAAGCAAGTAAATTTTGTAAAATGAGCAGCTTTTGAGTAGCAGCAGTTGCAGCTGTTGATCAGCTGATAGCTGTGGTGGGTATTCATAGTGATTCCAACCCCCTGCCTGTGTGTCATCCCCCTGTTATTTTTGCTAATTCTATTATAGAATCGTTTTACTAAGTGACTACAAGGACCTGTGCTAATTTCATACCCATGTGACCAGAAGGGGCAGGGCCTCAGCCAATAGAATAATAATGTTACTTCCTGGTATCAACTATGTTGCTGAGGCTCTGCCCCTTCTAGTCATATGGGTTTGACATCATCACAGGTCCTTATAGTCACTTAGTAAAACGATTCTGTAATAGAATTAGCATAAATACCAGGAGACAGGCAGGGGGGCGGGAATCACTCTAAATACCCACCCCAGTTATCAGATCATCGGCAGCTGTTGCCATTCAAAAAGCTGCTCATTTTACAAAATGTGCTTGCTTATGTTTCAAAACCTATACAAACTAGCTGACAACTAAATGTATGTATAGAATCAGCCTGATAGTGCCAGTATAGCACTGTCTTTAGGTTGTATAGGAAAATCCTGGTGATTGGTGTGCTTTAAGACTGCTGCACAATGCCAGTCTTAATTAATTAATTGGCCCCAATGTATAAAAAAAATAAAAATAATTTGCAAATAGCCCTAATTAAAAGTTTTAACATGTCTTGTGTCTACACCTCCTGTTCAGATCTTTAGATCTCTCTGCTAATAAATTATAAATATCCCTTGTGTAGCCTGATATTGCAGTCATAGGGGCCAGTTCATGAAGAAGTCTGGTGTAAAAAAAACTGTTTTAAATGTAAGATTTTTTTATGCTACTCTTCACTGTGAACTTTTTTTTAACTCTTGAAATTTTATAGCAGCTCGGCCGGTTTTTTGACAGGAACACAGTGAGCAGGAGGGCGCAGCCCATAAATACATAATAATTTACACCACAGTAGTGCCATAAATCACAACAGAATTGTTCTCCAGGTCTTGACGTCGTACATCCACCTGCATATGGAAGCAATTGACGGAGAGACTCACATATTAGTGGATTTGGCGCATCTTACTATATCGGACCCTGGATCGAGACATACTAAATATCAGCGCCCCATTCTCTATTCCATCAATTTCATTTAACACACATTATGTAGGTTTCCAAGACGTGTGGGACAGATGGACTGTGGCAGCAGACGCTGATACTACGGGGACGCATAGATCTGAATGGGAGCTGTAGAGACTAAACAACAGGAAGTTCTAATTTAAGAATTTACGTAAATTCGCACAATATTGACTCGGGTTCTCCTTCAGTTTTTATTCTGTAACTACCATAAATATGTAGAACCTTTTCATATACTGGATCTTTGGATGCATGTGCTGGAGGACAGCTATGGCCTTTTTCTTGTCTGCCAGCTGATAATTATGAGGATGCTACTTTGAGGTCCTTTATATATCCTTTTCACCCCATACGGATGTGTCACACAGGAGCTGGCTTGATGAATGGCTTCCTTTTTTAGTGGAGACTTCCATACTTTGGAGTCAGACACTTGGAGCACCTGGCTATGCTGAGAGGCAGCTTTGTGTAGATTTCTGTGCCTGTCACTGCAGCTGCCCCTGTCATATGCAGCGCCTGTCACCCACTGTCCCTGCCTATAATGCTCCAGTGTTACTGAGGCATCTTGTTGTTTATTATCTATGGATCTGGGCGAATGCTAACAAGGATGCAGATGATGATGATGATGAGCTGTTTCTCAGAACATTCCGAATTTACACATTACTCTCCTTTTTCAGAGTATACTGCCATGTGGACTATACGCTGAAGTCTTCTGTAGTGTAATCTGCACATTACTGCCTAGAAGCCTTATTGGCTTCTAGTTTCTTGTCAGGGCTACTCCTACACCATAAATTTGCAGGACATGCCACCAACCTGTCTTAAGGTGTGTCCATTTGCTTGAGGGTAGGGTGTCCTTTGTAGTTACAATGTCTTATCATAAAAAGGAGCTCTACCGACAGATCTCTCACAGTACCTACTGCTATAACCCAATTAAATCACATTTCTGAAGCAGTCTGCATAGTGTTTTTCCTGCACTGATAGGACACATTTCTAACCTCTTCCAGTAGTCAATTTATTCATACTTTTCAAGGGAAATAACAAAGGAACAGTGCAATGATCCAAGAAAAGGATGATTCAGAATTGTTATTTCAGAGGAAATTGAATTACTTACTCGACAGTTAAAATGATACAGAATCATTGGCACCTCTTCTGATTTGTAGGCCGGGGATGAAGCCATTGTTGTGGCGTGATGCACGCATGATGTTACGCATGGCCTACTAATTAGAAGAGGGGATGGCAGGATGATGGAGGCTCACAGGGCTCTGGCCAGCTGCCATCGACTACCGACATGGTGGCTGGACCAGGGTCCTGCAAATTGTTTGATCATCTTTAATAAACATACATGTAGAGAGAGAGAGAGATGATGGGTTCTTCCTAAATCACAGATCTTTATAATCCCTGACCAGACTGGTCATTTAATATTGGATAATTTGATGACTGAAGCTCGAGGAATAGTGTGTTCCATCACTCATAGTTTTAGTGCACCATGGATATCGTTTCCTAGCACAGCTGCCAATATAACGTCTGTATGGGTTGTAAATTTCCAATACTTACATGTTTTAACTTAGTTACCCCTACATTACTTGGTGTTTTAGCTTAGTTACCTCTATATTACTTGGTGTTTAGCTTAGTTACCTCTATATTGCTTGGTGTTTTAGCTTAGTTACCTCTATATTACTTGGTGTTTTAGCTTAGTTACATCTATATTGCTTGGTGTTTTAGCTTAATTACCTCTATATTGCTTGGTGTTTTAGCTTAGTTACCTCTATTTTGCTTGGTGTTTTAGCTTAGTTACCGCTATATTACTTGGTGTTTTAGCTTAGTTACCTCTATATTACTTGGTGTTTTAGCTTAGTTACCGCTATATTACTTGGTGTTTTAGCTTAGTTACCTCTATATTGCTTGGTGTTTTAGCTTAGTTACCTCTATATTACTTGGTGTTTTAGCTTAGTTACCTCTATATTACTTGGTGTTTTAGCTTAGTTACCTCTATATTACTTGGTGTTTTAGCTTAGTTACCTCTATATTACTTGGTGTTTTAGCTTAGTTACCTCTATATTACTTTGATGTTTTAGCTTAGTTACCTCTATATTACTTGGTGTTTTAGCTTAGTTACCTCTATATTACTTGGTGTTTTAGCTTAGTTACCTCTATATTACTTGGTGTTTTAGCTTAGTTACCTCTATATTACTTGGTGTTTTAGCTTAGTTACCTCTATATTACTTGGTGTTTAGCTTAGTTACCTCTATATTACCTGGTGTTTTAGCTTAGTTACCTCTATATTACTTGGTGTTTTAGCTTAGTTACCTCTATATTACTTGGTGTTTTAGCTTAGTTACCTCTATATTACTTGGTGTTTTAGCTTAGTTACCTCTATATTACTTTGATGTTTTAGCTTAGTTACCTCTATATTACTTGGTGTTTTAGCTTAGTTACCTCTATATTACTTGGTGTTTTAGCTTAGTTACCTCTATATTACTTGGTGTTTTAGCTTAGTTACCTCTATATTACTTGGTGTTTTAGCTTAGTTACCTCTATATTACTTGGTGTTTAGCTTAGTTACCTCTATATTACCTGGTGTTTTAGCTTAGTTACCTCTATATTACTTGGTGTTTTAGCTTAGTTACCTCTATATTACTTGGTGTTTTAGCTTAGTTACCTCTATATTACTTGGTGTTTTAGCTTAGTTACCTCTATATTACTTGGTGTTTTAGCTTAGTTACCTCTATATTACTTGGTGTTTTAGCTTAGTTACCTCTATATTACTTGGTGTTTTAGCTTAGTTACCTCTATATTACTTGGTGTTTTAGCTTAGTTACCTCTATATTACTTGGTGTTTTAGCTTAGTTACCTCTATATTACTTGGTGTTTTAGCTTAGTTACCTCTATATTACTTGGTGTTTAGCTTAGTTACCTCTATATTACCTGGTGTTTTAGCTTAGTTACCTCTATATTACTTGGTGTTTTAGCTTAGTTACCTCTATATTACTTGGTGTTTTAGCTTAGTTACCTCTATATTACTTGGTGTTTTAGCTTAGTTACCTCTATATTACTTGGTGTTTTAGCTTAGTTACCTCTATATTACTTGGTGTTTAGCTTAGTTACCTCTATATTACCTGGTGTTTTAGCTTAGTTACCTCTATATTACTTGGTGTTTTAGCTTAGTTACCTCTATATTACTTGGTGTTTTAGCTTAGTTACCTCTATATTACTTGGTGTTTTAGCTTAGTTACCTCTATATTACTTGGTGTTTTAGCTTAGTTACCTCTATATTACTTGGTGTTTAGCTTAGTTACCTCTATATTACCTGGTGTTTTAGCTTAGTTACCTCTATATTACTTGGTGTTTTAGCTTAGTTACCTCTATATTACTTGGTGTTTTAGCTTAGTTACCTCTATATTACTTGGTGTTTTAGCTTAGTTACCTCTATATTACTTGGTGTTTTAGCTTAGTTACCTCTATATTACTTGGTGTTTTAGCTTAGTTACCTCTATATTACTTGGTGTTTTAGCTTAGTTACCTCTATATTACTTGGTGGTTAGCTTAGTTACCTCTATATTACTTGGTGTTTTAGCTTAGTTACCTCTATATTACTTGGTGTTTTAGCTTAGTTACCTCTATATTACTTGGTGTTTTAGCTTAGTTACATCTATATTGCTTGGTGTTTTAGCTTAGTTACCTCTATATTGCTTGGTGTTTTAGCTTAGTTACCGCTATATTACTTGGTGTTTTAGCTTAGTTACCTCTATATTGCTTGGTGTTTTAGCTTAGTTACCTCTATATTGCTTGGTGTTTTAGCTTAGTTACCGCTATATTACTTGGTACTCCCCAACTTTCCTAAGTTGACTTTGTCTTTCTATGAACCCCACCATAATGTAAGAAATATAAACTACATTGTGAGCCCCATTAGGGACAGTAACTGTTGTGATTATATTCTGTGTACAGCACTTAAGAAAATCATCACTATGGATATACAGCAAATAAGTGTTTTTTATTGAAAATCTGGTCTTATCTGGCCCTCAATACATCTATATGGTGCATATTTACTAAGTATGCTTTTATAAAATCTACAAATGTGAATGGAGATTATTGGTGAACCTTATTTCTTAATCTACTCCTTAGAAGCACATGCTTATTATGTCTGCCCATCGCTGTTGGCAAAAAACCTTATCGTTCAGTCAACAGCTATTCCTTCTGACCTCCCCTTATCATATGGCGAAGGGATTATGTTCTGGCAGTGACCGATCTCCCTTATTAGAAAGAAGGATTGGGCCAAATCCTTTTTGATTTTGACATCTGCAGCTGGGGGAAACGTACAAACCTATGTTTATACCTATTACAGAAATTACAAAATCCTTGTTGAATTTCGTAAGCAGTAAGTGGAGGTGCATAGCATCCCCTCCCCTTCTTTGATTCTTCATATACAGCCTATGAACGCCATGTTGTTAATCTCTTGCAGACTGCAGGGTTTGATGGCTTCAGAAGTGGTTTGACATTGGGCTCTCACGAGGGCCGCCCTCAGACCCTTGCTACGGTAAGAAGACCCATGCCCATCTACTCCTTGACTCTGGGTCATCATTTTGACTCAGCAAGACCTCCACCTTGTACTAAGCACCTGTTCCTTCCCTGCACAGCTTTCCTTTATTACCCTGGGTTGTAATGCTGTACTATGAATGGCTCCAGCATATAACCGTCTCCCTTCTTCTAGCATGATGTTCACCGATACCTTCCGTAGTCTTAGACCACACTCCACTTCCTAAATTTTCCCTTCGTATTAGCCTGTACGTTATCTTTTGGTGGTGCGTACCTTCCACTTTTCTTCTGTCTTTTCTATGACTGTTACTTAATACACTTTTATTCTAGGTTGCTGCAATTAATTTTACAATATATAATGGGTACTATACATTTCTATACACACGGAATATTGTGGATTTGTTTGTTAAAAATAAAATATGTCAAGAATAAATGAGCCACTTTTAATATGTCAATATTATATTAACATGGTAGTAGACCATTTATTCTGTGTTATAAGCTTCCTTGGAGATACAACAACTTTTTAATCTTATGTAAAGACTGGGTACTGTCTTGTGATTCTGTATAAATATTTGTACCAGTAAAGTGGAAAGAAGCACCACAGTTACACTAGTGTGAAAATAAAAAATAAAAAAATAATAATTTCAAATTAAATAATATAATTAATCATGCTTAGGTGAAAAAAGTGCTAATGGTGAAATAAAGGTATCACATCTACAATCCTGACAACATGATACTGGAGTGCACCTGCTCCCCTGCCACGCACCCCAACGGGGGTTTCGTAATCGCTTCCTCAGGGGGTGACGAGGTACAGTAAGGCCTCGTGCACCTCTATGGGAACCCAAATGTGGCTTTGTACAACACTATTGTAACTGTGGACATTTATGTGAGGCCTAAAATCCATATGCATATATCATTGGCCTATGCATAGTTAGTGGTTCTGTTAACAGACGTGGACTTCTTTTAATTTATTAGACTTAGGGTTTGTGTATACATATCTTTTTTAGGCGGATTCTACTTGGAATCCTCCTAGAAAAGCAACACAGAACCATTGCAAAAAATAAACATAATGCACAGCAATGTACAATAACATAGCTGTGTACATGTCGTCTCGTTATCTCTATTAGGGCTCATTCAGACGACCGTTCCGTCTGTCCTGTTCCTTTTATTTTTTTTTGCAGACCTACTGACAGGACCATCTTTTCAATTTCTTTTGTGTAGGATTGGATGGCACACGGAAGCACTTCTGTGTGCATCTGATCCTACAAAAGAACACATCAGATGCCGTATGCCCGTTCCGTTATTATGGAACATGTCCTATTCTGTTCCATAATAACGGACCGTGACTCAATACAAGTCAATGGGTCCGCAAAAACCCCGGAACTTTCGTGTGAATTCCATTGGGTACCCTTGCAGTCTGTGTCCCGCTCCAGCCCCGCAGCTGCTTGCACTGCAGCGTGTCATCTAATGGATGCCGTAATTCCGACCGGCTGCTGGCTGATATTTTTAGGCTGGGGAGCTCCTAATAATGAGAGTCTCCCCAGCCTGAGAATACCAGCCAGCAGCTGTGAGGCTTTATCTTGGCTGGTATCAAAATTGTCCGTTTTTTTATATTATTTATTGTACTGTACGATATAGACACACCCACCAGTGGCTGTGATTGGTTGCAGTCAGACAGCTGTCACTCAGTGTCTGACAGCAACCAATCACAGACGCCGGTGTGCAGGAAAGCGGTGATTATGAAATGAGCCTAATGAGCGACCGGCAAGGATTACACAGGACCGTAGACGTGACGGGACGGATGCGGTTGTCACACGAATGCATCCGTGAAAAAATAGGGCTGTTTTTTGCGGACCGCAAAAACGTAATGGTCGTATCAATGTAGCCTTAACTGCTTCACATTTCGAAAACAATTAAAAGTAGTAGCATGTTTCTTCTTCATGTGGCTTGTGCTAGGAATCTGCAAGCCACTATAGTGGAAAGTACAGAGCAAAGCCACAGCAAAAATCAATGGCAACACCATGTCAGGAAAAAGGTCTATTGGTGTTTTCTTGAAGCAGCTTCACCTAGATAAAATTGGCAGCTTTGCTGCTGGAGAAAAGATGTTGTGTGAATATACCCTTAGGGTGCGTTCACATTAATTTTCATACATTTTTTCAGGAGTTTTTGGAGCAGAAACTCCACTAAAACCATGAGGCGTTCAAAAACCATTAGCTTTGATTGGATACTTGGAGAGTTCCCACTCCAGAAACGCAATGTGGGCATATCATTAGGGGCTATTTATACAGGCAAATATCAGCCCAATACAGAGTGCTCATTGATTATATACAAGTTAATTGCACTCATTTACTGGTCTGCTTATACTAGCTGACAAGTGCTGATGGGAGCAGAATGGGTACAGATATCAATATTTTGTCATCATTTGGCATCATGTTATCGACAGTACATCCCCTTTAGGCTTCCTTCACACATTTGTGCAAAACACAACCGTTTTGCTTGGTCCATGATGGAGATGTGTGTGTGTGTCCCTGTGCTTTCTGTGTGACATCCGGATAGCACACAGAAGAGCTGGTATACTTACCTGTCTCCAGCACTGCTGTTACTTCCAGGTCCATGGTGAGTGCAGTGAATATGCATGAGCTTAATGAGTTGGACCCACAAGTAACAGCAGAGGCAGAGACAGCAGCACCAGAGGTAGGTAAGTATAAAAATTCTTTATTTTTATGTGACATGTGTTTTCTCCAGTACATGTCACACTGTTACAATGCTTTTGTAAATTAGTAATTACTGCTACTGTAAAAAAATGGTTGGAAATAGGACCATTTTTTTATACTGTCGAGTGACCCTAAACTCAAAGAATTCCTGTGCACTCAGTATAGATGCAATTTCTTATGTGAATCTGAGGGGAGAATTTCATCGACATGAAGGAATAGCTACATGTATTGGTAGAGATAGGCTATGTGCCCATGTTTCGTTGTGTCGCTGCAGAATCACTGCGTAATGAATGCAGTGAAAAAGCTGATTTCATGCGCTCTGGATGCAGCCCCGACCATAGACAGAGCGGGACCTGCATCCAAAGTGCACGGAATAAGTGACATGTTGCTTTTTAGAACGCAGCGTTTTGGCAGCATGCAAACCGCTGCGTTCTAAAACGCAACGTGCGCATGGATTATGCACAATCTTCATAGATTGTGCTGGGGACGCAGGACGCATGCAATTATGCTGCAGTGCAATATGCAGCGTAACTGCATGCAAATATGCAACGTGGGAACAGAGCCATACTGTGTTTCACCAAAAATAAGACCGACCCCCAAAAAAGATTTTTTTTCGCCTCTTTGGTGTATGTTTAAAATATAAGCCCTACTCCAAAAATAAGCCTTAGTTGTGGTTCATCATACTCATAGTATCTGGAAATAGGGTTTGGGAGCCCTTTCAGGTTATGTAACTTTTATTCCTGTACATTACCCTGTTTTGTTGCTGTAAGCCCTGGAAAATTTATAGTCGCACATGCCGGTTAGTTAATAGTATATTAATGGAAAATGAATATTCACCCCTTCCCCAGACCATTCCTCTGCACCGGCATCAGTGATTGGGTGCAGTCTGATTACGCCCAATCACTGATGCCGGCATAGAGGGGTAGACGAGGGAAAGGGTGAATATTCATTTTGCATCAACGTTGAGTCATTCAGCAGTCTGGCTGCACCCAATAACTGATGCTGTCACAGAGGGATGAGCGGTGGAATGGGTGAATATTAATTTTGCATTAACGGGCGCGTGATATAGCAGTCTGACTGCACCCAATCACTGATGCTGGCACAGAGGGATGGGCGGGGGAAGGGGTGAATATTCATTTTGCATCAATGAGTGAGTTGTTTAGCAGTCTGACTGCACCCAATCACTGACACCGCCACAGAGGAGTGGGTGGGGTAAGGGGTGAGTATTAATTTTGTATTAACATATATTTAACTAGCCCACATGCGACTATACATTTTCCGTGGCTTACATTAACACAATGAAACAATGTACAGCAATAAAAAATATAGGGCATCCCCTGAAAATAAGTCCTAGCGCATCTTTTGGAGCCAAAACTAATATAAGACCGTGTCTAATTTTTGGGGAAACACGGTATTTGCAATTATAAGATTCTTCCTGCACCTTTTTCAGTGTTATTTGTTATGGTGTTACTACAGTGTGACCTGCTATGGCACAGTAATATAGGACACGACTGAAATGTGTATTATGATGTATCTTCAACTTTGTAGCAAATTATCGGATTAGTGATACATCGGACTAGCCACTAATTGGAGGTTTCCCTCATGGTCGTTATTCTCCCCTCTTCATTATTTGATCGCATTATTTCAGATATCATCTATAGTGAGTGTGGGAATTTTTGTTTTCTATCCGATGGAACCCTTTACAAGTCATCCTCTGTACCTAACAAGTGGATTAGACGGCGTGCCGAACATATAGTTATTGGCTCAGGGGTAAGGTAACTGCTTGGAGAGGTACATACAGCCTATGGGAAAATGTCTCAGGCAGCCGAGCCAGAAGTTGTGACCACAGTCATTATAACTGGAATGCCTACACAATAGAGAATCAACACAGAAAAGATAGGATGCACAGCCAATTATTATTTTTAACTTCACAGTGCCAAAAAATGCGGTATTTGTAAAGCAGTTTATGTAATACGTCCTGTTATAACTATCTACTGTACAACAATAGCTTGACTGTCAGACCAGTACTGCGGCCTCCTTTATGTTTGCTTGATTGTCCAACATATATGCTGGTTTTCAATAGAAGGATATATAGCTATGTAGAACCCTATTGTTGTCATGTAACAGTGCTGCCCTCTATAGTACAACTCCTAAATTGCGGTAATCATTAGGTATTAAAGGGGAACCTGCTTTATGCTTTTTAAGATTTATGTTTCCTGAATCACTGGAAATCTGTTTTGGGAAAATGGGGCTTGTATGATTAGTCCAAAGAGCAGTTAACCAGTGCCTTCTCCCTGCCCCTCTCCTTTTGACTGACAGATCACTCCCTATACACAAACTTAATGAGAGACCTTGTTAGGGGTAAGAATTGAGTAACCAAAAATACTTAATTCAGCCACCTGACAGTTCAGAGGAGAAGGGTATGAAGAAGACATCGGGACCAGCCTCTTGGACTAGTCATCCGAATACACAGATTTTCAAATTATGTGTACTCTGACATGCAAAGTATTTTATATTGGAATGTGCACAGCAAAATACTACTGAAGATCCCAAAATGATGGCTATAGCCTTGCTTTAACAAAGCGCTGACAGAGAGGAACAAGCAGGATTCAGAAAAGGCAGAGGAACAAGAGATGTAATTGCTAACATTAGATGGATAATGGAAAAGGCCAAAGAATATAACAAGGAGCTTTATTTTTGCTTCATCGACTACAACAAAGCCTTTGACTGTGTTGATCATCAGAAACTTTGGAAAACCATGAAGCATATTGGTGTACCGCACCATGTGATCAAGCTCATCAGGAACATTTACATCAACCAAAAAGCAACAGTTTGTATGGAAAACGGTGACATAGATTTGTTCAAAGTAGATTGAAATGTCAGACAAGGCTACTTCCTGTCACCATTGCTCTTCAGTTTTTATGCAGAAATTTCATGAAGGTTGGACTTGGCGAATAAAAAGAAAGAATCGAAATTGCTGGTCTAGTCATCAACAATCATAAATACATCATTGATAGAAACAAGGGTAGATGGAATTAAGGACATATTATGGAGTGTCAAGATGGAAAGTTCAAACATGGGACTCCTACTCAATACACAGGAGACAAAGATATTGACTACTGCCAGGTACGACAGGGACACATTTGAGATGGACATTGACAAAATGAAAGTTGTAAAGGAATTCAACCTACTTGGATCAATGATCAGTCAAGATGTAGCGACAGCAGCGAAAATCAATAGGAAACTAGCTATGGGCAAATCAACAATAAAGTCACTGGACATAATCCTAAAATCGAGGAACATTTCACAGGTGACAAAGACACAGCTCGTACATAGTCTGGTCTTCTCTGTGGGAGCATGTGAAAGCTGGACAATAAAGAAACAAGACAGAAGAAGAATCAGCACTTTTGAAATGTGGTGCTGGGGATGGATGTTATCAATACCATGGATCGCAAGAAGAACAAACAAATCAATTTTGGAACAAATCAGGGCAGACTAGTCACCCGAAACTACGATCACCAAGCTATGACTTGCCTACTTTGGACACATCATAAGAAGACAGAAATCACTGGAGAAGGACATAATGGTCGGAACAATAGAAGGAACAAGGTGAACAGGAACATCAGCAACCCGATGGCTTGATATGATCAACATAACAGCGGAGAAGGACCTATCTAGGCTTGCACAAGATTGATCTTCCTACAGAGCATTCATCCATCAAGTCGCCGTGGCTCTAGATCAAGCTGAAGATCGTTAAAAGAAAGAAATGGCTGAAATACTACTGCCAGTGTCTGATTCATGCTGCCTTTAGCCCTGGCTGCACAAATCTCCTGAAAGGTTCCCTTTAAATTACAGAATATTTGATCATATGATATACAGTGCCTTGCTAAAGTATTCATCCCCCTTGGAATTTTCGAGCTTTGCTACCTCACAACCTGGAATTTCACAGTTTTTTTTGAGAGTTTGCATCAGTTCATGTAAAGAATATACCTAGCTCTTAATTTGCATAAAAAAAAGTAGCAAAAAACACTGCAAAAACCCGTGTGAACATAGCCTGATGTAATGTTACAAATCTGTATACAGTGAGCTTCCCTTATTGGCAGAAGCCCCCCTTGTGCTCTGGGCTTTCGGGCAGTGTATGAAGAGTTAACCCGCCCCGGGTACTCCTAAATATGGAATTCAAATAAACATTTCTCATGACTTGTAGATTTGCATCCTGCTCTAGTGACCCTTGAAATCTTTACCCGAAAATCATTGTATGTATTTAGACATCACTATTCTCTGTGGGAAAAAGCGGCTGAATTATGAGGGTACTGTTCAGTCTGTGTTATATCAAGAATTTAGCCGTTTGCAGTTTATTTTCATGAAACAATTGAATTACTATATTTTTTGCATTGCTATATTGAAAAAAGCAGAAGAGAAAGCACCTGACTACATGTATGCAAATCACAATAAATTGCTCACGTGAAGACGTTATGTATACACTGGTATGACTCCACATATTGGACTTCCTGCATAATTTCATACCTGGCCTGAAAAAAATGATTTAGGCCGGTTTCAGACGTTCATGTTTAATCAGGTACAAGTCACACGCATGGTTATGGTCATACGTATGTCATGTGTATGTCACACGTGTGACATCCGTGTTTGCATACGTTTCACACGTACCGGAGAAAACACGAGTCTTTTACATAATAATATTTTCTATATTTACCTGTATCCAGCGTTTTTTTCTTCGGCTCTGCTGCCTCCTGCTCCTGACACCCGCTCATTATACTCATAGAATATTCACTGCAGTGAGGACAAGGAAGCCGGAGCATTGTGGGGACAGCATCAGGGACAGCACCGCCGAGGACAGCATCACGGGGACAGGTGAGTATTTACAAAGCAAGCAGTGTGTGTGTACTGACATCCAGGAGGTCATTGGAGTTCCCAATGAACTCTGATGACATCCTGATGACACCTGCGCTACAGCGGGTGTCAGGACAGTGACTTCACGGTTTATTAGAGTTCATTGGAAACTCTGAGTCCTCGATGCTGTCCCTACGATGCTCCGGCTTCCAGGTCCTCACCACACACACACACACACACACACACACACACACACACACACGTATACACTGAGCACATATACACACATATGTATACACACGTAGCCAGGGGCGGACTGGCCCACCAGGAGGTCGGGAGAACCCCCGGTGGGCCCCTGCTATTGATGGCCACGCCCCCTAGGCCCCGCCCCCTACCCCCCCTGGGCCCCTATGGATGTGTGTGAGAGGCCCCCCCCGGCCGGTAATTTCACTAATCATATCGGCACATTGCCGATATGATTAGTGACAATCCCATTCCCTCTGGAGCGGCAAGCAGGGAGAGCGATCTCCCTGCTCTGCCTGCTGTCACTGTCAGTGCCGCGCGGCTCTGACTCATCTGCACAGCGACACTGCAGGAGGAAGCAGTCTCAGAGCGATGACTGCTTCCTTCCTGTGCAGGTGCTGGCAGCATCGCGCTGCGGAGGACGGACCGGCGTCACCCCACTGGCTGCAGCAGCACGTGAGTATAGAAGGCGGGGGCCCCGGGGGAGGGTGCGGGGGCCCGGGGAGCGAGCAGGGGCCCCGGGGGGGGGGGTGCGGGGGCTCGGGGAGCGAACAGGGGCCCCGGGGGGTGGGTGCGGGGGCCCGGAGAGCGAGCAGGGGCCCCAGGGGGGGGTGCGGGGGCCGAGGAAGGGTGTACGGGGGCCCCGGAGGAGGGGTGCGGGGTCCCGGGGAGTGAGCAGGGGCCCCTCATACTCACCTGTCTGCAGCCTACCGGTGCCATGTCCGCTCCCGGTACCGCGGCTCCGGCAGTGTGCAGACGGCCGGGACACCTCCGATAGCTGCAGGACCTGGCGCTGATCACCTGATGCGGTCACCTGATGGAATAATCTGACAGTGACAGCGGGGACGCCGGCTTTTTACTACCCGGCCGGCTAAACTATCAGCTGATGCCGTCAGGAGACTTTATCAGCTGATTACCGCCGGGTCCTGCATTGATCGGTCTGACAGGAGTCTGCACAGAAGTGTGTGGTTTTTTTTTCTTTTTCTTATGCACTGATGCATCAGCTGATTGTATAAACGGCTTTTATACAATCAGCTGATGTGTCATGTGATTCACATCCTTGATCCTGACACATCATCTGATAGCTCTGCCTTCCAGCAAACGATCAGATGATATTGGATCTGGATTGGACGGTGCGGGACCCTGACCCAGGATTACTGCGGAGGGGGGTTCTTTATTTCAATAAAGATAGAGTCACTAATTGTGTTGTGTTTTATTTCTAATAAAAATATTTTTCTGTGTGTTGTTTTTTTTTTTTATCTTTACTAGAAATTCATGGTGGCCATGTCTAATATTGGCGTGACACCATGAATTTCGGGCTTAGGGCCAGCTGATAATATACAGCTAGCTCTAACCCCATTATTACCCAGCGAGCCACCCGACATCAGGGCAGCTGGAAGAGTTGGATACAGCGCCAGAAGATGGCGCTTCTATGAAAGCGCCATTTTCTGGGGTGTTTGCGGACTGCAATTCGCAGAGGGGGTGCCCAGAAATCTTGGGCACCCTGCACTGCGGATTCCAATCCCCAGCTGTCTAGTTGTACCTGGCTGGACTCAAAAATATGGCGAAGCCCACGTCATTTTTTTTTAAATTATTTATTGAAATTCATGAAATAAAAAAAAAAGGGCTTCCCTATATTTTTGGTTCACAGTCGGGTACAAATAGGCAGCTGGGGGTTGGGGGCAGCCCTTACCTGCCTGCTGTACCTGGCTAGCATACAAAAATATGGCGAAGCCCACGTCATTTTTTTGGAGGGCAAAAAACTCCTGCATACAGTCCTGGATGGAGCATGCTGAGCCTTGTAGTTCTGCAGCTGTCTGCTCTCCTGCATACACTAGTGGAGAATGAAGAACATATTGAAGAAGGAAATGACATCAGATCTTTTTTTTCAACAATCTTTAATGGCATTGTTCACTGATAAAAAACGCATAAAAAAGCAGTGAGCATCGCGTTTTTACCGCGGGTGCATTTTTGTGCGTTTTTCTGCGGCCAAAAACGCACAAAAAACACCTAGTGCGCACATACCCTTAGTGTGCAGAGAGCTGCGGAGGAGGATGGAAGACAGAGGAGAGGCCACCGGTGCTTGGAGCAGATAAGCGCTCAGTGACCCGAAGATGCAGGGAGAGGGGCCACATAAGATGGCAGCTATATGTGGCTATATGGGGAGAGGCCACATAAAATGGGAGCTATATGTGGCTATATGGGGAGAGGGGCCACATTAAGATGGCAGCTATATGTGGCTATATGGGGAGAGGCCACATAAGATGGCAGCTATATGTGGCTATATGTGGAGAGGGGCCACATTAAGATGGCAGCTATATGTGGCTATATGGGAAGAGAGGGGCCACATTAAGATGGCAGCTATATGTGGCTATATGGGGAGAGGAGCCGCATTAAGATGGCAGCTATATGTGGCTATATGGGGAGAGGGGCCATATAAGATGGCAGCTATATGTGGCTATATGGGGAGAGGAGCAGCATTAAGATGGCAGCTATATGTGGCTATATGGGGAGAGGAGCCGCATTAAGATGGCAGCTATATGGGGAGAGGGGCCACATAAGATGGGAGCTATATGGGAAAAGGAGCACATGGGATGTGATCTGCAGGGGAAAGAGGCCATAATGGGATGGGACCTGCTGGGGAAAGAGGCCATAATGGGATGGGATCTGTAGGGGAAAAGAGGTCATAATGGGATGAGATCTGCAGGGGAAAAGAGGCCATAATGGGATGGGTTCTGCAGGGGAAAAGAGGCCATTATGGGATGGGATCTTCAGGGGAAAAGAGACCATAATGGGATGGGATCTGTAGGGGAAAAGAGGCCATAATGGGATGGGTTCTGCAGGGGAAAAGAGGCCATAATGGGATGGGTTCTGCAGGGGAAAAGAGGCCATAATGGGATGGGATCTGCAGGGGAAAAGAGGCCATAATGGGATAGGATCTGTAGGGGAAAAGAGGCCATAATGGGATGGGATCTGCAGGGGAAAGAGGCCATAATGGGATGGAATCTGCAGGGGAAAAGAGGCCATAATGGGATGGGATCTGCAGGGGAAAAGAGGCCATAATGGGATGGGATCTGTAGGGGAAAAGAGGCCATAATGGGATGGAATCTGCAGGGGAAAGAGGCCATAATGGGATGGGATCTGCAGGGGAAAGAGGCCATAATGGGATGAGATCTGTATGGGGAAGGTCGTCCGTTACAATTTTAGCAGGGCTCCTTTAGTAATAATTTTTAAAAACTGTAGAAAAATCATTTAATACAATAAGACTGACAGTGACTGGAACAACTGATGCTGGACAGGAGAGGAAGGAGATTTTACTTTAAATTACTTGTATATTTTGGTTGAGGAAATTGCGTGAAAATGGGTGTGGCTAACAGAATGGGTGTGGTTACAGAATGGGTGTGGTTTTCAAATGGGCGGGGTTTACAGAGAACCTGTTAAAAATTTGAATCCCACCCCTGCTATATATAGTACGGTAACTGCATGGTGCTGGTGGGCCCCAAGATTGATTTTTCCTGGTGGGCCCCAGGTACTCCAGTCCGCCGCTGCACGTAGCAGACACACATGGATACACCGAGCACATACACACTTATAGCGCACATGCATGTATACACTGAACACAGACACACACACACACTCTGCTGGATACTCACCTGTCCCCAGCGGTGCGGTCCCTGGCACTGAAGTCTCCAGCTCTGCTCCAGCTTCCAGCTCCTCAGTGGAATGAATATTCAGTGAGTATAATGAGCAGGGGTCAGGAGCGGGAGGCAACAGAGCCGAAAAAAACAGCGCTGGATACAGGTAAATATAGAAAATCTTTTTATTACAAAGATATGTGTTTTCTCTGGTACGTGTCACACTGATGTCACACGGATCACATCAGTGTGCGATCCGTGTGACAACCGTGCTGCCGGAGAAAAAACTGACATGTGTCTGCGTGTGTGCGTGCGGGGTCATGAGGGGTCACTTG
This sequence comes from Anomaloglossus baeobatrachus, assembly GCF_048569485.1. Classification (NCBI taxonomy): domain Eukaryota; kingdom Metazoa; phylum Chordata; class Amphibia; order Anura; family Aromobatidae; genus Anomaloglossus; species Anomaloglossus baeobatrachus. The sequence continues at coordinate 704,641,981 of NC_134353.1, read as the reverse complement.
CTCCGTGTGAAAACATGGCCGTGTGAATAAGAGAATAGAATGACATGGGTACGTATGGCATCCGTGTTAAAAACGGATGTCACACGTACCTGAAACATAGACGTCTGAAACCGGCCTTAATTGGATTCTATTAGGTCTTTTTCTGTTATGCAAGTATTGTGTCTTAAGAGCTGGAGCTCTAAGTAGTCCTTATGTTGTGTGCCTCCTAGCCTTTAGAGATGAGCAAACTCAAAGTTTGGTGTTCATACCGAACACATGCTTTATTAAAAAAAACAACAACAGAGTTTGGTTCGGAGTTTGGCTACTTTATGTATGCTGATCACTCGAGTGAGCATCGTTGTGCTTAAGCACGGTCGGTTCTCAGCCCAGTGGGAGCTGCATGCAGCGTTTAAACCGCTCATACTGAGGTTAACAGCGTTATAGGATGTAGTGTGCACCCCCCACAAAAAAATATGGAAAAACTCAGATCACCCTTCTCTGTTTATGGCTGGCTGCATTTGGGCAGAGACCCAAACTGCCCAATCAGTGACTTCCAACGGGGTTCAGGTCAAGTCTGGGTCTGAAACCGAACTTTATCAAAAGTACGTCTGCACTCGGCGAACCGAACTTCCACGGGTCTGCTCATCACTATCTGTGATCACACTTCAATTGCAAATTCAAGTCTACTATTGGGACTAAAAATTAGAGAAAGAAAAACGTTATGGGCGGGATTTCCCTTTTTCCCCTCTTCAAATCAGTATAAATATAAAGAAATAACAAGAATACAAACACATTTGGTATTGCCACGTCTGTCAAAGCTCAATCTAAAAAACTGGATTCTAAGGGGTAAGGTATCCCCTTGTGACATGCTAGGTCTGGGATGACAGCATGAGGAGACTTAAACGCCTGCATCTAAAGTCCGGATGAAGCTGCTGAACTGAACTTCCACGGGTCCGCTCATCTCTACTTGCCTTCCATATTAATTACTAAGATGCACACTCATCTGTGCCCATACTTGATCCTTCAATCTCATACTCCTGCCTCGTCAGTATGTCTATGTTTCTGAAATCTCATGCATGAGTAGTTACAGAGAGCGCAGAACATGCGCTGTGTGAGTTTTCCAACCAAAGTTTCCAGGATACAGTACGTTCTGGCACAACGCCTGCAAACTATTCTCTCAATTTGTAGACGTTGTGAGTTCAGTCCGGAACCCTGGTCCAGCTATGCCCCATATATATTCAGGTCGGTAGATACAAAACGAGGTTGAATACTAAAGGATAGAACCATCCTGATTGGGTACACCTTGCCGCAGTGAGATGACTTAGACTTTTTTTGTCAAAAACAGTGTTTTCTACCCTATGTTATTTATATGCACTATTTACTTACTCCAGGATATGTGCTCTTTTTGTTTTTATTTTAGATTTTCTGAGATTCACCTACAAATTGGGAGTATAATATACAGGTGCTGTGCCAAGATGTGAGCACTGTGGGAAAATCACACAGCGCATGCTTTTCATTCTTTTTAACCATGCATGGGACAAATTTTGGAAACCTAAACTTAGTGCCAAAGGTGTAAGGGCAGATTTCAATGACCAATTATACCAACATGGGTGATTCATTAGAATATGAAGTAGAAGGAAGCATATGACAACGAGCAGACTACCTAGAGCTGTGGCACTCACTAGCGTCATTAGCTTATAGCAGACAAAAATGGGTGAGTACAACTATAAAAATTACATGTACAGTAAAAGCTCAGCAAGCCCTATTTCAGACATCCATTACTGGCATCCCTGATGCAGACATTTCAGCACCAGATTTGCACCAAAACTGTGTGAAAACCGTTTTTTGCATTTTTGGGCTAAGAGGTGCAAATTTGGTGATGAAATTTTTACACCATATTCATGCACCCAATCTACACCTCCTGGCAAAAAACAAACAAACCCCACATCAAAACCGTATGCCGTATGATGCAGTAGTGATGCGATTTTTTGCCAGGTTGTGTAGATTTAGTGTAGGAATATGGTGTAAAACTTTCAGCACCAAATCTGCATCTGTTGGCAAAATAACTGCGGTTTTCTGCTGGGACATGCAGGCCTTTCATTAACTCCTTATTACCCTGAGGTGAGGTCACTGATTTTACTGAAGTCAATTGAGATGAGGTTAAATGTGATCACAGGTAGAGGACTATGGAAACCTCAGCTGTAACCACAAATAATTTGAGTGACATCACCGCTCATCCCGCGGCTCATTCTCTGCCTGAAGCTCACAGCAGGTGGTCATGTTCTATGCCTGCTCACTGTGCCTTCAGATGTAGCAGAGCTGGAATCATCGCGGGACCTTATGTGGATTACGACGGACCTGGGTGTTTTTGGGGTTAATAAATTGGGTAAATGGTTTTTTTTGCATTTTCCTTCAAATAAAGGATTTTTTCGGTGTTTGTATTTATTTATTTTCATTTGCAGATTAGTAATGGGGGGGTCTCATAGATGCCAACCTAGGGCTTAGTGGCAGCTGTTAGCTGTCATTAATCCCTTATTACCCCGATTGCCACCACACCAGGGCAATCGGGATGAGCTGGATAAAGTTCCAGGATTGTTGCATGTAATGGATGCGACAATCCTGGGCAGCTGCAGGCTATTTTTGGGCTTGGGTGGCCCAATAAGCATAGGTCTTTCCAGCCTGAGAATAGCAGCCCCCAGCTGTCGGCTTTATCATGGCTGGGTATCAAAATGGAGAGGGGGGGGGGCACACAGTTTTCTTTAATAAATTATTTAAATAATTTAAGAAAAAAAGACACATGTCATTCCACTTCTTTTGATGCTTCTCCGAGATACGCACAAGCCTGGGGCTTGCAGCCTGAAGCTGTATGCTTTATCTGTGCTTGGTATCATAATATGGGGGGGATCCTAGACCATTTTTTTATTTTATTTATTTTTACACCACAATAGGGACTTGCAGACTGTGTCTATGATTGCAAGCAGTCAGACACACTGTCACTCAGGGTGGGTGCACGTTTGACTGCAATTAATCACAGATGTAGTGACTGCCGATGGGCAGGTAAAGCAGAGCATATGGATGAGTGGTAATGAGTGGCCGCAGAAGTAGAATGAGCGGCCGAGTAGCAGTTAAATCAGTGCTGGAGGCTTGGGAAGTGTAACTTGCTTGCTCCAATCCTCCTATCCCTTCTACAACCATTTTTAAGTACCAGATTCTGGTTCTCATAGACTTATATTTGGACCGGCGTTCGGCCATATATCCTGCATCAATTATAGGATGGAACTGTTTTGTTTTCTTTTAAATCCGATTAGACCCGCCAATCCGGGATATCTGCAAGTCTGCCCAGTACTACTGACGGGTCAACTGTTTCACATGACGGTGCTTGCAAAGCTTGGCTAACATCTCTATCCACAAGGGCCGCAACCAGTAGCGTAACGTGAAGTTCCTGGGCCCCAATGCAATAACACAAGGCCCCTAAATATCACGGTTTTTATCATTACCATTACCGAATTACCATTTGTCCCCTTCTACTCCAGAGCCCATCTGAAACTCCTTCACCTATTGTAGTTACGCCCCTGCCTTAAACATCTGAAATATTTAGCAATCTATAATAGTCACTTATAGATCTAACAACCGGGATACGATTTTCTCTATAATAGTGTAGTGATAAAGTCAACTCTCTCAGTGCAGAGGCCAGGTTCTCTGGGGTTAATGGGCTTTTTCCTCTTCTGTCTCTCCCATTATCCGCCTTCCCTGCTGCTAATCTTCTTTCCAATGGGAAGTTACAGGAAATTCCAGAGTAGAGGCTGGGGAGGGCAGTCACACATGCGGCAGCTTCCACACTCATACATATACATATGGTTATGGTCAGTGGTGGGAGGGGATGGGTGTGTGTATACTTGGCGAGGTAACTCTGTACTAGCGGCTGCTGCTCGTGGGTATGGATGCCATCATAATTCAGGAACTTTTGGCCGAGAGATTACTGTCGCCCAGAACCCTGACACAGAGAACATACCCCATGAAGCTGAAGGTAATTTAAGGGGTGTAGCTTGCAGGGAGGTGGGTGACGGAAAGCAAGATCTTGGCTATTTTATGTGTATTTTATGTTAATACTTATGTGTATGCTTTAGTATGTAAGAGCGTTAATTCTTCAATTCCGCACTTTACTGCCTTGTACAATGCCGTCCTGTGTTCTGGATTGTATGCAGTTGGGGAACGAGTATTTACATGGCTTTATCAGGACTGTTTAACTTCGGTAATAAATAACTAGATAGCGAAACTGAGTCATTTTCTGTGCACAGGAAGACGTGGAGAGGGGGGTGACAATGTGACATGGGGACTATAAAGTAACTGAAATGAGGCTCACAAAGGACATGAAGGGGTCGAGCAGCTGGTACATGACGAGACTGAGGCCAGTATGAAGAAGAAAATGAATGGGATCAGTTGGGTTCAGGGACCTATAATGGGCCATGTTTTCTCCTTACATGTTGGGTTGTCATATCGTTCCCATAGGCCCTTTTTATGGAGAGAACAGGAAGTTTTAAGAATAAATATTACAAAAATTGACAAAGTTATAATTACTTTAAAAAGTGTAAAATCACCTATATAGACAAATATACTCAGTAAAGCTAATGGTAGTACTCAAAATAATCAAGTATATTAACAGGGCACAAAGCCATCATATCACAGTATTTATTAAAAATTATATGAGCAGATATTACAAATGACAACAATATATATTTTCATGATGACTTGAATGTTTTATTCCTATCTTCATAGATGAATATTGTCATACCGTAGTTCAAGTACTTTTGTAATTTACTGCATGTTAACGTTTTCAGCTATTCTTGAGATATTAACACTTCTTTTCTTTTGTTTACAGCTTGTTACCTAGGAAACCGACCATCGTTACTACCTATTTTATGAGCCCTGCACTGAATCTGACAGGGATTAGGAGGTTACAGCACACTCCAACGTTACTGGCCAGCTTCTAAAGTGTGCTCACAAGCTCAATAGAAAAGAGCTTGTGAGAATTGTGAATATTTTGCTGTTTAGCAGCGGTGGTTGTTCTCCAAGGCAATGAGTAGTAAAGATAAGAAAAGTGTTAATATCTCGAATGGCTGAAAATTTTAATAAGCAATAAATTGCAAAATTGCTTATGTATAACCACTATCTGAAAGTATCTTTTATGACCCAATTGAAATTACCATTTAAATAAGAGTGTTAGGATTAATAGGATGTTCTTGTCATGCTGTACTGTTCTTGACAGGTCTTCATTCACACATCTGGAGTTTTTAGGCCTGTAAAGTGTTATGCTGCTTTTTGGGTACTTTGGGTATATTAGTGGGGTTCAGTTGTACCCAGGACCTGGTGCTCATGTGGCCCAAAGGTATCATTGCCATACGACAACAGCAAGACAATAGTACTACTACTGGAGATGCTACTGCCATTTTTTGGATTTGGAGGTCTAAGGGGTACTTTGCACGCTGCGACATCGCAAGCCGATGCTGCGATGTCGAGCGCGATAGTCCCCGCCTCCGTCGCAGCAGCGATATCTTGTGATTGCTGGCATAGCGAACATTATCTCTACGGCAGCTTCACATGCACTCACCTGTCCTGCGACATTGCTCTGGCCGATGAACCGCCTCCTTCCTAAGGGGGTGAGTCGTGCGGCGTCACAGCGACGTCACATGGCAGGCGGCCAATAGCAGCGGAGGGGCGGAGATGAGCAGGATGTAAACATCCCGCCCACCTTCTTACTTCCGTATAGCCGCCGGGACGCAGGTAAGGAGATGTTCCTCGCTCCTGCGGCTTCATACAGAGCGATGTGTGCTGCCGCAGGAACGAGGAACTACATCGTACCTGTCGCTGCACCGGCATTATGGAAATGTCAGACCCTACACCGATGATACGATAGCGACGCTTTTGCACTCGTTAATCGTACCAAAAAGGATTTGCACACTACGATATCGACTGCGACGCCGGATGTGCGTCACTTTCAATTTGACCCCACCGACATCGCACCTGCGATGTTGTAGTGTGCAAAGCCCGCCTTAGAAGGACATGATGGGGAAAGTATAGACAAAAAGATCAGACAATGAAGGTCTGGAACAAGAATGTAAAAGAGGTCCAAAGGCCTTGCATTAACATTGTAGTTCATATTTAGAGTTAATTTTTTGTCTTCATCGTGCTGCCAATTGATCACACTCATATTGCCCAAGACGATAACACTGCTTTGTTTGGCCTTTGACCATAAGGGTGTCTTACAGAATGTTAGAAATCTCGACATCTTTGCTTTGGATATTGCCAAGTGCATTTTTCTCCAGTAACCTTATAAACATTTCTACACTTTTTCTAGATTGTTGAATGCAAAAAATGTCTAAATTATTGACTTTATATGTATTGCAAACTTATCCTACAGGTGGCTAACATAGGTGTTTCATCTTCAGAGTAGTCTATCACTTTTCTAGAGTAATCGTTACGATTGTTTGCCTCCATAGGACCAAGAAAAGCAATATGTTGGATTTGCAACATTACCCAATCAAGTTCATCGGAAATCTGTAAAGAAAGGGTTTGACTTCACTCTCATGGTAGCTGGTGAGATGATCTATTCTACAACCTATGTGTCTAAGCATTTGCAATGTGTGTTCCTAGATATGTCAATGGTATGATTCTCAAATTGTTAGATGCCCTTAAATTTTACTCTATAGTATGTTGGACTTTTATGGTTGTCATATAAGAATTCTGTGCTTAAAGAGGGCAAACTTGGCAACCAGTGCAGCTTGACAAAGACTAACAGTGTGTAATATGCACACTATAAGGATTCAGGTCTGCTTATCAATGTGTGTTTGTCATATGTCTTCAAGTATGTAATTTGCATACTTACGATCGCATGCACACTAGGTTTTCATCAGCTTCTCCCGATAGAACATTGAGAGAAGCGGATGAGAGTCTAGTAGGCATGTGACGACAATGCAAATTACATATAGAACCCAGCATATTGCACACTGTTATTTAATGGCAACCCCTTTAAGCCAGCTATAGATAAAACCATTATATTAATTGTTTCACAATAAGCTGTTGATATGATATATAATTATTGGAGCAGTAGAGATGACATTGAACATGTGTGACCATAGACTAGGACCAAATGACTAGTATTCTTAAAGGGGTTGTTTAATCTACTCTATAAGGTAAAGTTGTAAAGTGCCTGTAAAAAGTAAGCAACTTTGCAATTTATTAAAACTCATCATAGTTTTTAAAAATGGATTGACTTTAATTGCTATAGTTTACTGGTCATTGCATAGGTTATTGGACACTTCTGCAATCTATGAGCGGTGGCCGTTCAAATATGCAAGAAGTGCAACACTTACAAGCTCTTTTGTTGTAGAACTTGCAAGTGCTATTCTGAAGTATGAAAGAGCTCATAATTTGGGCTAGCAACACAGCCATGGTCTAGGTATGAACTGTCAGTCATCAGGATCAGACCTCTCCTTGGCAAGCAGGAAGCCGTGAGGCTGAGGAGCAGTAAGTTCCTGAGTATAGGATCATCTGAAATGTGTTATAGTGGTATTTCATTAGTAGCAACATTTTTCAATGAGAAATCAAAATAAAGAAGTAGAATAAACATATAAAGGGTAAAAATCGATTTGCATGACTTCAGTCCATCAGCCAGGTAAATAATCTGTGACAGCTGAACAGGAGGCCTGTGAATATTCTTATCTCCTGCCATTCCTTACTCTTTTTTTTTTATTAGCCGGGTGTCACGTCTCCACCAGAGTCGACTTCTGCTTCGATCACCAGACACCACCACGTCACCACTGTGAGCGGCGCTGGGGACGAGGGGGCAGTCAGTGGCTTTGCTGGGTGCAGGCTCCGCTCATCTATTAAGCTGGCTTTCACCAGGACCTGCAGTACCACTGGTTGACTGTGATGGTGTGTGCCTTCCGGCTGGAGTAGCTGCCTTTCAGCTGGGGCTAATGGGAAGACACCACACCCCTCTTATGCTTTCTCCCTTCTGCTGGCAGGTGCCAGATATAGTCCTATAATTCCCTGCTAGTTTCTAGTTCCTTGCTGTTTGTTTGTATTCCCATATAGTGACCTTAGCTTGTTTGCCCGACCACTCTTCTGCCTGCCGTTTCTGTACTTCGCTGCTAGTTCCAGTTTTGACCCTTAGCTTGATATCTGACCACTCTCCCGCCTGACGATTTTTGTCTCTGTTCTACCTTATGGATTTGACCCTGCCTGGTTACTACTCTTCTCAGGACTGCAGTCTTCCACAGGCAGCGATCACCTGGGCCCTGTCGTAATTCCAAATTCCTGTATAAGGGGTTAATGGGTTGTGGGGTCCGGTTTCCTGCTTTGTGGGTGGTTGTCTCTATCCACCTGTTTCACCGATCCTGAGTATGTGGCTCCAGGCAGGCATCACAGCGTTGCTGGTGCAACGTGATGTATGCGTCACAATGTAATGATGATTTTTGCACCAACTCAACGTTTCAGAAGAGTTGGGAATACCAGGAGGTAAGAAGATTCCAGGCCTCCTGTCCAGTGCCCACAGATTACTGACCTGGCCGACGGACTTAAGTCATGGCGATTCTCCAATCTCTAGTGTTAAGTAATTAATAATTTCTTAGTGCTATAGATATTATTAGTTTATTGTCCATATTTTTATGATCCCTTTGTATGCAAACCATTATCTGATTGTTTATCAAACTACAAGCAAAGTCCAGATGTCTGTATCTTATTATTTGAATGTTCATTTATTAGTGAAAATAGGTTAAATGTTCATATTTCTATTTTACAGGTGAATCCGGTCTAGGGAAATCTACCTTAGTGAATAGCCTATTCCTGACGGATCTCTACAAGGACAGGAAATTGCTTAATGCAGAAGGTTCAGTATTTTCATTTCTCTTTTTTTTCTCAAAAACGTTGTGATATTGTGTATTCCTGGAGTCCCAAGAGGGAGATGGAGGACTGAGGAATATATAAGTGATAAAGAGAGTACAGATCAAGCGCTGTGTGTGACAGGCATACTCAGATGCCCCAGGGAAAAGTGCTGTTCCTCAAGGCATCCGAGCACGCCTGTCTCATACCAAGCTTGATCTGTACTCTCTTTACCATTTATATGGCAATCCATCTGATGAAGGTCTAATGTAGACCGAAATGTTTTCTGCATTGCACCATTAAAAATTTTTCTTTTTAAAACAGCAAGGAGAGCTGGACATTTTTCTCTTGATTAATACGGGGTAATTGCCTACCACCCACGGAGTAACATGTATTTTACCAGTCAGCTCATGAAAAATGAGAAAAAAAAGTGTTATGTTTAGCTTTTTGTTCATTATACAGTATATTGTGCTATAAGAATGTATGGTAATAAACATGTAGCTTGAAGAAGTTAATGTTTAGAGCTTGTTACTAATCTGTGGAAAAGTTTACCTCAAGGGCTTGTCACAGCGGGAACTGTTCAAATTGTCAAAAAACTGCTTAGATACCTTTCTAGAAAAAAATAAATAATTAGGTAAATGTGTAACGTTCTTCTGATTATTTGGACCAGTGGATCGATAAAATTGGGATCAGGAGGGAAAAATTTGCTCTTTGGGGCGGACTGCATCATATACTATAGTATATATACCCTTTCTTTTATCATTTGCTATCCCGCAGTAGACCATATCTTTTTTTAACCAGATTAACTATATATCTGTGTAATTAGGTCTCTACATTAAAGAGGTTTTCAGGGCCAAGTTTAAATTAAGCAGCTAATATGTCATTGGGAATAGAGCATTTAGAAAAGCTGAAAAGAATGAGTTTGGTACTTGATTACAAGTATGTGTAGGGGGGGTCAAGGGTTAGGCCCACCCCTGCATCTGTACCCGGCATAGCAATGTTCTGTTTGTATCTGTAAATGCCTTGTGTAATCTGCCACCAGGTGGCAGTGTTGCAGCACGATTGTCCTGGCACCTGGGTGGGGAGGAGGAGAACAGGGATTATATGAGAGAGACACAATAGGAGAGGAGAAGAAGAGTCCCCGGGAAGATGAATTAATGAGAACCCCGAAGTAGAAGACTCTGACCCTATGGGTCACCCCTGCGACCGCGGCACATGTGATCCGGTCCAGTTTGGAGAACCGCGTCCCTCAAGGAGAGGGGTATAGTCGGACGGTCGGGGCTTGGCATTGGTATTTACTGGCTGAAACTCAACGAATTTCACACTCACGGAGAGGTCAGTGCGCTCTCAGCTAGAAGGGTATGTCTGGATGGCCTGGGCACAGTCGGGATAGCCTGTTCTGTGGCGGACTTCCCCTGGTGCTAGAATGAAGTGTAGTCTGGAAGGACAGACCTGGAGGTGACATAGGCTACCCAGGTGCCAGTGATACGGACTGCTGTTAATTTATGTAAAGTATGTAAGAGTGGATGGAACCCCCATGGGAAGAATACCGGTGCCAGCGAGATGCGGACCGAGTTCATGCGGATGGTACCAGAAAAAGAAAGTTGGCCTGTTTAAGAAACGTGACTGAGTCTAGACTTTTTTTCCCTGAAGAAAAGTGAAAGTGTGTCAATTGAAACTGTTACAGTGTCCTCCTGTGTGTGGTGCGATGACAGGGAGGTGAGGGGTTAATGATAGGCTATGTTGTGACCTGTTGTTCTCCTGCATGCATGACTACTACAAGCACTGCTGCTTGCCCTGTGCCCTCCACCACATATGCAAATGCCATTAGAGCACTCATGTGACAACCATCAAGTGAATGAAATCCTAACAGTGTGCACATTACACACTAGTACAATTCCCATTGTTTGACTCCCTGCTTAATTTTGAACTTGGCCCAAAAAATGACTTGAAAGCTACAAAGACTTTGCTATTTGGCAACTTTGCATCTGCCACAGAATTCATGCTAGATACTCCAAGGAGATCTTCAGCCATCGATAATCATCACATGTCTTACTGTAGTATTTACTTTACCTATGAAACCATTCAACATGACGCGCTTGATTCATTATTACATTAAAGCCTTCTTTTTGGAAATTTTTTGGTGTTTTACGCCTTTTTATGGTTTGCACCAAATTCCCCTTGCCATTTGCGTATATGTTTTAAGTCTTATTTTATTGTTTTCACTTGTTTTGTTCACCACTGTGGGAATTATTTAGTGTTTTCTAGATGTTTTCGCCTAATTCATCATTTATGCTAAATGGTCTCAAAAATAGTTAAAGATAGATTGCCTTTGGGCAAACTTCATGAACCGTATGTGTCATTTTGGTAAGTTTTGCGCTTAAACACATTAGTGAATACCACACGGCAAAAGAAAGAAAAATGACTTATATACTGTATATTCCAAATGATGAATCTGATTATTTGTTATCTTCTGCTTGTTTCGCTATAGAAAGAATTAACCAAACAGTAGAGATTGTGAAGCACACGGTGGACATTGAAGAGAAGGGCGTGAAGCTGAAGTTGACCATTGTGGACACTCCTGGCTTTGGAGATGCAGTGAACAACACAGAGTGGTAGGGATCTGGCCTCAGATTAGTGGGTACATTGCTGGACGATATATGGTCTGATATTTTTTTTCTTCCTGACGCAGCTGGAAGGCCATTACTGACTACATAGACCAACAGTTTGAACAGTATTTCCGGGATGAGAGTGGACTGAATCGAAAAAACATCCAGGATAATAGAGTGCACTGCTGCTTGTACTTCATCTCACCGTTTGGCCATGGGTGAGGAGAATGCGGGTTTTCATGGCGCATCCTGTAAAGCTAATCATTAAATGCATAATGATGGAGTCACAAATGAAAACTAGTGTAAATAAGAAGGGTGGAGTTGCCATGGCAACCGTTCAGATTCCGAGCATTTTAAAGAAAGATTGCAAACCTCTAATATGTTTCCATGGTTATCAACACTGTTTTCCCCTACACGTTCAGCTATATTTTTCCGTATCTGTATTTAGGTATCTGTCAAAACATAAGAAATATTCACAGAGCTACATACTGTAGTTTGAAGCTGTGCAGATCAGTTTTTCCACTATAGTAGGTATAGCATATTGTTAGAATATGCCATTATTTAGTGATTAGTAAGGCTTGACCTCTGTACACGGGCATATAGATAGATAGATAGAGATAGATAGAGAGATAGATAGATAGTATATGTATACCTACAGTGAGGAAAATAAGTATTTGTTAAACTGCCAATTTTGCAAGCTTTTCCACCTACAAAGAATGGAGAGGTCTGTAATTTTCATTGCAGGTACACTTCAACTGTGACAGAATAAAAAAAATCCAGAAAATCCCATTGTATGATTTTTAAATAATTGATTTGCATTTTATTGCATAAAATAAATATTTGACACAATAGAAAAATATAACTTAATATTTGGTACAAACCTTTGCAGTTACAGAGGTCAGACATTTCCTGTAGTTCTTTACCATTTCTGCACCTTTGATTAAGATATTTCAGCAACCAAGCATCCGATCTTTCAACAAAAGGTATGCCTGGATTCAGCATCCTAGTGCCAGTATGGCAGTGCCTTTACTTCATATAGCAAAATCCTGGTGGTTGGTTCCCTTTAAGGTGCTCAATCTGGCTGGCATGACATTTCAGGCTCCCATTATGCCCTCCCCTTACCCCTCAAAACATTGTTGTGCTTCATAGGCCATAATTTACACTGTATACTGAAAATACTATATATAGAGTGTATACATTTAGTTTTCTAACTGCAATTACAAGTTCAAATCTACTAAGGGGACTAAAAAATAAAAAAACAAGCTGTTAAAAAAATTTAAAAAAATTAGAATTTCCACTTTTCTCTCTAAATCAGTATAGATATAAAGAAATAACAAGAAAAAAAACACATTTGGTATTGTCACGTCTGTCAAAGTTTGATCCAAAAATCTGGGAGCTAAGGGGTAAGGTTTCTCCTTGTGGAGAGTGACATGCAATGCTCCTCTGCGAAATTAAATATCCAATTGCCTCTTAAGAGAGGAAGAGGGCTTGATCTCTAGCGCCACCTATTGGAAGTAGCAATCCTAAAAGTCAGTATCGACCCTTACGTGCCTGATCTAAAAATATAACATTATTTCACAGTCAGGCAAAAAAAAAAAAAAGAAACAAAGCATTTCCTTCAATTAACAATGGAAATGTAAAATTGTTACTAGTCTCAGAAAACTTTTTCTCTTCTGTACAGATGTAAAAAGTTTTTTCACCACTTAAATAAACTTTTTTCTACAATTCTGCTTTTGCTGTAATCATACTGACCTGTAAAACCTTTTGACTATGTAACTGTTATGACATAATATATGCCATATAAACAAAACTTAAAATTCAGTATCAGAATTGAGGTTTTTTTTAACCATTTAATCGCACCTGTAATTATTTTTCACTATTTTTCAATACTCTGTATGGAATAATGATTGGTGTCATTCAAAACTACAACTCGTCTTGCCAAAAAAAAACCAAAACCCCTCATATGGCTGTGTTGACAGGAAATGTAAAAAAAAATTCTGGGTGTTGTAAGAGTGGAAGAAGAGAACATGCAGATACAAAAAAAACAACAGGTGATTAAGGGGTTAAAGAACCAGCCTTTACATGACCGATTAGGCACTAAGACACACGGCATGAAAATCGGTGCGAGTGGAGTGCGATAAAAAAATTACATTCCACTCAGACCAATATTATCCTGTCTGTCAAAGCACATAAGCGATTATTTTCTCAGCCCTAATCAGACTGAGAAAACAATCCCAGCATGCTGCGACTGTAATGTGATCCTGTTTTCTCTCGCACCCATTTAAGTCTATGGGGCGAGAGAAAAATCGCACTGCACTCGCGGTACACCGGTGAGAATCGCAATAGCCGGCAACGGAGGAGAGAGGGAGATAAAGCCCTTCCTCCCTCCTGGCTGCCCCTCCGCATCGCTGGCCCACGCCCTGTAGCTGAGGTTCGCTCGCATGATCGGACCTCAGTCGCAGGGACACTCGCAATGACACTCGGCTCTGCTGTGCTGCCAGTGTGAGCAGAGTGTCATGCGAGGGGATCGCAGTAATCCCCGTGTGGCCCTGACCTAAGTGAGATTGAGAGTGGATTTGTTGTATATTACATAATGCATGTATTCATTTCCATCCCTTGGAGTGGCACTACAAGGTTACAGAGACACTGTGTGAGGCATCCCCAGGTAGCGTGTGTACGTCTTGCTGAGAACCTGAGCATTAGCTGATAGCAGTCCATTAGATGACCTCTCTGCTTTCTCTCCATTTGTGTCAGGCTGCGGCCAGTGGATGTGGCTTTTATGAAAGCTCTGCATGAGAAGGTTAATATTGTCCCTCTTATCGCCAAAGCCGACTGCCTCGTACCCACTGAGATCAGAAAACTGAAAGATCGGGTGAGTTTTCCAAGGATTGTGTTTGTTAATGATAATGACCAGAGATGATGCGATGTAGCAGAACATGGGTGCTACAAAATAAGTTTTAAGTGGACAATGGAAATTATGAAGCTGCTTTATATATGAAACCATACTGGGCTTATTTCTGCTAATAGTAATACTGTCTACTTGTATGCTCTGTTATTTCCATTAGTTTTGCTTTGCTTATGGTTGGTTGGGAAATAACATAGCATGCATTGTAAAATAAAGAGGAACCTTGAAAAACAACAAGTTCACAGGAACAATATGGATCATCTCAAATGAATGATCATGAACCTGCCAAAATGGAATCTTGCTCTAAAGGCTGCTTTACACGCAGCGACATCGCTAGCGATGTTGCTCGTGAAAGCACCTGCCCCCGTCGTTTGTGCGTCACGGGCAAATCGCTGCCCGTGGTGTACAAAATCGCTAGTACCCGTCATGTTTACCTTCCTAGCGATGTCGCTGTGGGCAGCGAACAGCCTCTTTTCTAAGGGGGAGGTTCGTGCGGCGTCACAGCGACGTCACACGGCAGGCATCCAATAGAAGCGGAGGGGCGGAGAGCAGCCGCATGAAAGTCACGCCCACCTCGTTGCCGGAGGACGCAGGTACGGTGTTGTTCGTCATTCCTGGGGTATCACACGTAGCGATGTGTGCTGCCTCAGGAATGACAAACAACCTGCATCCAAAATCAGCAATGACATTTGGAAAATGAACGACGTGTTAATGATCAACGATTTGGTGAGTATTTTGCATCGTTAGCGGTCGCTCGTACGTGTCACACGCAACGATGTCGCTAACGAGGCCGGATGTGCATCACGAATTCCATGACCCCAACATCTCGTTAGCGATGTCGTTGCGTGTAAAGCCCACTTAAGAGTAAACATGTCCTTAATTGGTTAGCTGGATAGCAAGAAAATAAGCACATTTGAATTCACTAGGTTTTTCTATCTGCTGTTGTTCTGCTGTGAGAACTTTTGTCTTGCATGGTTTACAGTACTTTGCAAAGAGACTTACAACTAGTGCCTAGCTGAGTATGCACAGTAGCTACATTCCAGGCTGAAGTCAACTGCTGAGATCCCAGTCACCTCTCTACAGCCCTTTAATTTCTATAAAGCAGTTATCTACTCAGCTCCCCTTTTCTGTCATCCTCTGACCTGGAGCTGATGTTTTCAGTGTTGTAAAATCACAAGCTCCTAGCCTACACCTATCACTACTTTCGGAGTAGTTCTTTAAATCACTGCTCTCCCTTTTAACTTACTAATCACTGCTCTCACTTTTTGGAGTCATTTGCTTTTTGAAAAACCTTGTTATTTCTACAGTGCCTTGCGAAAGAATTTGGCCCCCTTGAATTTTCAACCTTTTCCCACATTTCAGGCTTTAAACATAAAGATAAAAATTTTAATGTTATGGTGAAGAATCAACAAGTGGGACACAATTGTCAAGGTGAACGAAATGTATTGCTTATTTTAAACTTTTGTAGAAAAGAATAAACTGAAAATTGGGGCGTGCAATATTATTAGTCCCCTGTACTTCCAGTGCAGCAAACTCACTCCAGAAGTTTATTGAGTATCTCTGAATCTTCCAATGTTGTCCTAAATGACTGATTCTGATAAATATAAGCCACCTGTGTGAAATCAAGTCTCCGTATAAATGCTCCTGCTCTGTGATAGTCTCAGTGTTCTGTTTAAAGCACAGAGAGCATCATGAAGACCAAGGAACACAACAGGCAGGTCCGTGATACTGTTGTGGAGAAGTTTAAAGACAAATTTGGTTACAAAAAGATTTCCACAACTTTAAACATCCCAAGAAGCACTATGCAAGTGATCATGTTGAAAGGGAAGGAGTATCATACCACTGCAAATTACCAAGACCCAGCCGTCCATCCAAACTTTCATCTCAAACAAGGAGAAGACTGATCAGAGATGCAGCCAAGAGGCCCATGATCACTCTGGATGAACTGCAGAGATCTACAGCTGAGGTGGGAGAGTCTATCCATAGGACAACAATCAGTTGTACACTGCACAAATCTGGTCTTTATGGAAGAGTGGCAAGGAGAAAGCCATTTCTCAAAGATATCCATAAAAAGTGTAATTTAAAGCTTGCCAAAAGCCATCTGGGAGACACACCAAACATGTGGAAGAAGGTGCTCTGGTCAGATGAAACAAAAAAAAAATCGAACTTTTTGGGCACAATGCTAAACAATATATTTAACGTAAAAGCAACACAACTCAACACCCTGAACAAACCATCGCCACTGTCAAACATGGTGGTGGTAGCATCATGGTTTGGGCCTGCTTTTCTTCAGCAGAGACAGGGAAGATGGTTAAAATTGATGAAAAGATGGATGGAGCCAAATACAGAACCATTCTTGAAGAAAACCTTTTGGAGTCTGCAAAAGACCTGAGACTGGGACGGAGATTTGTCTTTCAACAAGACAATGATCCCAAACATAAAGCAAAATCTACAATGGAATGGTTCACAAATAAACGTATCCAGGTGTTAGAATTGCCAAGTCAAAGTCCAGACCTGAATCCAATTGAGAATCTGTGGAAAGAGATGAAGACTGCTGTTCACATACACTCTCCATCCAACCTCACTCAGCTCGAGCTATTTGCAAAGGAAGAATGGGCAAGAATTTCAGTCTCACGATGTGCAAAACTGATGGACACATACCCCAAGCGACTTTCAGCTGTAATCGCAGCAAAAGGTGGCGCTACAAAGTATTAACTTAAAGGGGCCGAATAATATTGCACACCTCAATTTTCAGTTTATTATTTTTTATAAAAGTTTAAAATAAGCATTACATTTCGTTAAACTTCACAATTGTGTCCCACTTGTTGTTTATTCTTCACTATAACATTAACATTTTTATCTTTATGTTTGAAGCCTGAAATGTGGGAAAAGGTTGAAAAATTCAAAGGGGTTGAATACTTTCGCAAGGCACTGTATATGAAAATAAAATGCTAACTGTGTACCCTTAAGAACAAGCCATTGACACTCCTAAGTGTGTCACAGTAGTGCCATAAGCTCAGCAGAATGATAAACTGCTGAACTAGAACTGTCACTCAAAGAGGAATGCCTGCCACTCAAAAGAACAAGGAAGTGACGAGCCTTGTGAGCTTTGTGCTACTCAACACATATGTTGACAATAAACCTTTGAAGGGATAATCTGTGATTTTACATTGATGACCTGTCTTTTGAATAGACTATATATATGTAGACGATATAAGCAATCATGATCCGCTTCGTCAACATGACGTCTTTGCTACAGCCAAAACACAGAGACTAGATGGCACGCTAGGTATGGGGAAGAACCCAGCGAAAGGGAAGGGAAGGGAGACCCTGTGTCTAGGGAAGGGGGAGATGGTTCCCCCTGACCAAGCCTACCGCTGGGCCCTGGCTTCCCTTTTCACCTTAGATAGGTTTCGCAACTATGTGTTGAGCAGGATGCCTGGATCTAGGCTGACCCTGATCTGGGCCCTAGGTAGGGAGCGGATTGGATGAGCTGTTTGTCAACCCTACCAAGAGCTAAATGAAACACAGGAATAACAAACAAGGGAAATAACAAACAACTTATCTCCAAGAAGATACAGGGAGAGCGACTGCAAAATGCATTGAGGGAATTTAAGGACACAAATGGAAGTGCTGTTGGAAACAGCTGAAAGGTTGAGGAACTCCGCAGGTTCTAAAGGGAAAGGGATGAACCCTAAGCAGAGGAGATACATAAGATACCATATACAAGTGCATCTCAATAAATTAGAATATCATCAAACAATTAATTTATTTTAGTAATTCAATACAAAAAAAGGAAACACATATATTCTGTAGAGTCATTACAAACAGAGTGATCTATTTCAAGTGTTTATTTCTGTTAATGTTGATGATTATGGCTTACAGCCAATGAAAACCCAAACGTCATTATCTCAGAGAAAATTAGAATACTACATAAGACCAACTGGCAACTGAAAAAATTATTTTAAAGTCAGAAATGTTGGCGCCTACTGAAGAGTATGTACAGTAAATGCACTCAATACTTGGTTGGGGCTCCTTCTGCATGAATTACTGCATCAATGTGGCGTGACATGGAGGCGATCAGCCTGTGGCACTGTTGATGTGTTATGGAAGCCCAGGTTGCTTTGATAGCAGCCTTCAGCTCGTCTGCATTGTTGGGTCTGGTGCCTCTCATCTTCCTCTTGACATTACCCCATAGGATCTCTATGGGGTTTAGTTCAGGCGAGTTTGCTGGCCAATCAAGCACAGTGATACTGTGGTTATTAAAGCAGGTATTGGTACTGTTGGCAGTGTGGACAGGTGTCAAGTACTGCTGTAAATTAAATTTCCATCTACAAAAAGCTTGTCGGCAGAGGGAAGCATGAAGTGCTCTAAAATTTCCTGGTAGACGGCTGCGCTGACTTTGGTCTTGATAAAACACAGTGGACCTACACCAGCAGATGACATGGCTCCCCAAATCCCCAAACCATCACTGATTGTGGAAACCTCACACTAGACCTCAAGCAGTTTGGATTGTGGCCTCTCCACTCTTCCTCCAGACTCTGGGACCTTGATTTCCAAATGGAATGCAAAATTTTGTTTCATCTGAAAACAACACCTTGGACCAGTGAGCAACAGTCCAGTTCTTTTTCTCCTTGGCCCAGGTAAGACGCTTCTGGCGTTGTCTATTGGTCATGAGTGGCTTGACACAAGGAATGCGACAATTGTAGCCCATGTCCTGGATATGTCTGTATGTGGTGACTCTTGAAGCACTTACTCCAGCAGTCCACTCCTTGTGAATCTCTCCCAAATTTTTGGATTACCTTTTCTTAATAAATCCATCAAGGCTGTGGTTATCCCGATTGCTTGTTCACCTTTTTCTACCACACTTTTTCCTTCCACTCAACTTTCCATTAATATGCTTGGATCCAGCACTTTGTGAACAGCCAGCTTCTTTACAAATGACCTTTTGTGGCTTACACTCCTTGTGGAGTGTGTCAGTGACTGCCTTCTAGGCATCTGTCAAGTCAGCAGTCTTCCCCATGATTGTATAGCCTAATGAACCAGACTATAAGGCACTATTTTAAACATTTAGGAAGCCTTAGCAGGTGTTTTGTGGTATTTATTCTAATTTTCTGAGATAATGACTTTTGGGTTTTCATTGGCTGTAAGCCATAATCATCAACATTAACAGAAATAAACACTTGAAATAGATCTCTCTGTTTGTAATGACGCTATATAATATATGCGTCTCTCTTTTTGTATTTAATTACTGAAATAAATTAAGTTTTTGATGATATGCTAATTTATTGAGATGCACTTGTATATCTCAGGATTCACTAACTGGGTATATATAAATTGGTTTCTAAAATGGGCTATCCCAGCTTTAACCGATTTTCTACTTTTCAGGTGAGAGAAGAGATTGAAAAGTTTGGAATAAAAGTCTATCAGTTCCCAGAATGTGATTCAGATGAAGATGACGACTTTAAACAGCAGGACAAGGAGCTGAAAGTAAATCTCGTCTTAGTACTTTTATGACTATTTAAGATCTTTTTTTATATATGAATTTATCACTTACTTTTCTATTAAAGGAGAGTGTACCTTTTGCGGTAATTGGAAGCAATACAGTGGTAGAAGCTAAAGGTCAGCGGGTACGAGGTCGTCTCTATCCATGGGGTATAGTGGAAGGTAAGTGCGAAATTCTATTGTCACTTCCAGTGTAAGAATTACCCATTTATCTTAGATTCTATGAGTGTCTATAGAAAGTTTTAAACATAATAGTGAAATAGACCAAGAGGTCATCAAGTCTGCCTGCTTTTTTATACCTACATGAGATTTTTTTTTAGAAGTATGTACAAACATAGTTTTGTCTACCCCACAGATAGCTGCGGAGTAGCAGGGACCTGTTGTTGGGTACATAGTTTACCTGAGGTTCAATTAGTATGAGTAGAACAAAGTTATAAAGTGAAAGAGAGCACTCAGTTTATTATTGCACATGGACATATGGAAGCTCCATTCAGATGAACAGGACATCAGCAGAAATATTTGCAACAAATTTGCATGTGAACATCCACTTATTCAACTCTAAAGGGCCATTTACACGCTGCAACATCGCTAACGATATATCGTCGGGGTCACGGTGTTTGTGACGCACATCCGGCGCCGTTATCGACGACGCAGCATCTAACACCTATGTGCGACCTTAAACGATTGCAAAAGAGGCAAAAATTGTTGGTCTGTGAGACGTCGTTTACTTATCAAAAATCGTCTGTTCAGTAGCGAGGTTGTTTGTCGTTCCTGCGGCAGCAAAAATCGCTACGTGTGACACCGCAGGAACAAGGAACAACCTCGTACCTGCAGCCGCCCGGAATGAGGAAGGAAGGAGGTGGGAGGGATTGTTCGACGGTCACAGCGACATCGCTGATAAGGTATGTGCGTGTGACGCTACCGTATCGATAATGTTCACTACGGCAGCGATCACCAAATGTCGCACGAGCGACGGGGGCGGGTGCTATCGCGCACGACATCGCTAGCGATGTCGCAGCGTGTAAAGCACCCTTAAGATCGTTTTAATAGATGAATTCTTTGTTTCAAGGGAACATTGCTCCTGGCCTCTTGCTTTGCCGTGGGCAGTGCACTCCTGAAGACTGACAGTTCGGACCAGTGGCATGGTCATACTGCTGATCTAAACTGAGCTCTCAGCCACTTGGCTAGTGGATGTAGCTTTCCCTTTGCGCTAAGGGACTGAAACTGGAAGAATCCAGCAATTTGGTGTGCTTCAGAATGCCGCGAGCAGGCTCTAAAATGTAAGAGTCTAGAATCAACGCAAGATCCTTGCCTAGGAAACCGGCCACTGTGAGCATGCAGAGCGTCTGGCAGCCTAGTCAATGAGCTGTTCATAGCGGAGTCAGATGCTCTTGATTCATGGAGAGGTGAATCTGGAGCGTCTGATGAGTGACGTGCACCTTTATGTGCTTTGCCAGAAATCTCACTGCAGTCAGGTACTGGACTGAGATTTCCGGCGTATGGAACATCACAGGCCACCTGTCCCACCATCACTCTACCCACTTCTGTCAAAGCTGGGAGAAACTGGCATGAAAACATCAAAAGTCGCAAATCGTAGGCGCAACTTGGACATGCACCGAAATTTAGCTACTTTTCAAAGCTTCACATCAGAATTCTGGCGTGAAAGTTTTGACATGACCAATAATTGGGCCCTATGAACTTAAAAATTCATTTTTGAGAATAGAGAATATTTTTAATAACAAGTAAACTGCAAAGTTGCTTGTTTTTGCAATTTTAACCAAACAAGAACTGGAGACACCCCCATGTAGATGAATGTCTTTTCAAATTATAATAAAATGCAGGGCTGGATGGAAGATTTTTAAAGTCGGGAAGTTTTGTGGCATTTAACATAGACACTTGGATAGTCCGCACGTATTTTCACAAACACACATATGCACACTGTGACACATACAGTATATCTGGTTATATGTTGTGTATTTGTGTCACACTTAAGGGTGTTTTACATGCTGCGACATCGCTAGCGATTGCCAGCGATGTTGAGCGCATAGCACCCGCCCCCCATCGCATGTGCGACATGATGTGATCGTTGCCGTAGCGAACATTATCGCTACAGCAGCGTCACACGGACTTACCTGCCCTGCGACGTCGCTCTGGCCGGCGAACCGCTTCCTTTCTAAGGGGGCGGTTTGTGCAGCGTCACAGCGACGTCACACGGCAGTCGTCCAATAGAAGCGGAGGGGCGGAGATGAGCGGGACGTAACATCCTGCCCACCTCCTTCCTTCCTCATTGCCGGTGGACGCAGGTAAGGAGATGTTTGTCGTTCCTGTGGTGTCACACATAGCGATGTGTGATGCTGCAGGAGTGACAAACAACATCGTACCTGTGGCAGCAGCGATATTAAGGAAAGGAGCGACGTGTCAACCATCACCGTTTTTGAACGAATTTGTGATCGTTGATCGTTGCTCATTGGTTTCACACGCTGCGATGTCGCTACCAGCGCCGGATGTGCGTCACTAACGACGTGACCCCGACGATATATCGGTAGCAATGTCGCATCGTGTAAAGCACCCTTTAGTGTATGCAAATGTTTATGTATGATTGTATATGGTCCTCCTGTACACAAAATCCTCTGTACACCCATATGTGGAAGATGGGGGCCTTATTATACTTGCATTGGGGAAGAGGAGTTTGAAGTAATATACTCTATGTGTCATGTATATAGCCGAAAGTCAGGTTGGGGGGCCAGTTGTGTCTGTGATGACCTTAAACACACGGCATGTTAGAATAAACAGGATTCACAGGAGTTTTATATAGAAGTCATAACAGAAAAAGAACAATTCTGCTTTTATTTCATCTGTTTGATGCATGAAGAGCTAAACATTATGTCTATGAACAAAGCTCTGATTACAGTGGTGATGGCCGCACTTCCTCTCCTTCTCATCCACATATTTTTCACAATGTGTTAAAAGTCCTTTTTCTGTTGCCAAAAACAATCAAAATATCTTCTCATGACGTGCGTGTGCTAAGGATCCCACTCCTTGTGATCACTGAAAAAACCACTGAACTTAAATCCTGCAGCTTATATCCTGTGGAACCTGTAATGGCTGCTAATACCATCATTTATACATAAAAATATTTTTATATATATATATATATATATATATGCATATATATATATATATATATGCGTATATATATACACATATATATATATATACATATATATATATATATATATATATATAGTGGGTACGGAAAGTGTCCAGACCCCTTTAAATTTTTCACTCTTTGTTTCATTGCAGCCATTTGGTAAATTCAAAAAAGTTCATTTTTTTCTCATTGATGTACACTCTGCACCCCATCCTGACAGAAAAAAAAACAGAAATGTAGACATTTTTGCAAATCTCTTAAACAAGAAAAACTGAAATATCACATGGTCATAAGTATTCGGACCCTTTGCTCAGACACTCATATTTAAGTCAAATGCTGTCCATTTCCTTGTAATCCTCCTTGAGATGGTTCTACTCCTTCATTGGAGTCCACCTCTGTTTAATTAAACTGATAGGACTTGATTTGGAAAGGCACACACCTGTCTATATAAGACCTCACAGCTCACAGTGCATGTCACACCAAATGAAAATCATGATATCAAAGAAACTGCCCAAGGAGCTCAGAGACAGAATTGTGGCAAGGCATAGAACTGGCCAAAGTTACAAAAGAATTTCTGCAGTACTCAAGGTTCCTAAGAGCACAGTGGCCTCCATAATCCTTAAATGGAAGAAGTTTGGGACCACCAGAACTCTTTCTAGATCTGGCCGTCCAGCCAAAATGAGCAATCGTGGGAGAAGAGGCTCGGTGAGAGAGGTAAAGAAGAACCCCAAGATCACTGTGGCTGAGCTCCAGAGATGCAATAGGTAGATGGGAGAAAGTTCCACAAAGTCAACTATCACTGCAGCTCTCCACCAGTCGGGCCTTTATGGCAGAGTGGCCCAACGGAAGCCTCTCCTCAGTGCAAGACATATGAAAGTATGCATAGAGTTTGCAAAAAAACACATGAAGGACTCCCAGACTATGAGAAAGAAGATTTTCTGGTGTGATGAGATGAAGATAGAACTTTTTGGTGATAATTCTAAGCGGTATTTGTGGAAAGAACCAGGCACTGCTCATCACCTGCCCAATACAATCCCAACAGTGAAACATGGTGGTGGCAGCATCATGCTATGGGGAGTTTTTCAGCTGCAGGGACAGGACGAATAGTTGCAATTGAAGGAAAGATGAATGCGGCCAAGTACAGAGATATCCTGGAAGAAAACCTCTTCCAGAGTGCTCTGAACTTCAGACTTGGCCGAAGGTTCACCTTCCAGCAAGACAAATGACCCTAAGTACACAGCTCAAATAACAAAGGAGTGGCTTCAGAACAACTCTGTGACCATTCTTGACTGGCCCAGCCAGAGCCCTGACCTAAACCCTTTTGAGCATCTCTGTAGAGACCGGAAAATGGCTGCCAC
Source organism: Anomaloglossus baeobatrachus (assembly GCF_048569485.1). Lineage (NCBI taxonomy): Eukaryota > Metazoa > Chordata > Amphibia > Anura > Aromobatidae > Anomaloglossus > Anomaloglossus baeobatrachus. The sequence goes on along the minus strand of NC_134353.1, from coordinate 704,617,594 downwards.
TAACATTCACCATCCAACCTGACGGAACTGGAGAGGATCAGCAAGGAAGAATGGCAAAGGATCCCCAAATCCAGGTGTGAAAAACTTGTTGCATCATTCCCAAGAAGACTCATGGCTGTACTAGCTCACAGGGGTACTTCTACTCAATACTGAGCAAAGGGTCTGAATACTTATGACCAATGTGATATTTCAGTTTTTCTTGTTTAATAAATTTGCAAAACATTCCTACATTTCTGTTTTTTTTTCTGTCAAGATGGGGTGCAGAGTGTACATTAATGAAAAAAAAGAACTTTTTTTAATTACCAAATTTAAAAGGGTCTGAATGCTTTCCGTACCCACTGTGTGTGTGTGTGTGTGTGTGTGTGTGTGTGTATATATATATATAATTTTTGGAAGGAGCTCATGCCTCTGGATAAGTATGATACATTTCAAACATATCTTTTGCCTTATATGGCCAATAATAGGGAATAATAGATTTCTTTAATCTATTCAGCACACACAGGTAGGCCGTAGTACAGTATATCTTGGTGTCCTTTATGTCCAAGTAGTATTGATCTCATTCTTTTTTGTTTTCTTCCACTTGCTCACAGTAGAGAACCAGGCACACTGTGACTTTGTGAAGCTACGGAATATGTTGATCCGGACTCATATGCATGACCTCAAGGATGTTACATGTGACGTCCATTATGAGAACTACAGAGCCCAGTGTATCCAGCAGATGACTAGGTAAGGAGGTCTTAAATAATACCAGTGCTCTCCAGAGATACTTGGAAAGTTCATTCTGTGCATATCTAACTGCTCATTTTTCGTGTGACTTAAATGGGCATTAAATCTGAGATACAAGTTGTCACTCAATTTTCCGATAGTCTAGGTCGGTGAGAAAGTCACTAGACAATTTAAAAGTAAAATATGTATTAAAAGTTCACATTTATTCTTTCCTAAAAAATAAATATACTTCTTGGAAATTATTTTAAAATAGTTTCGTAGATTATGGCCATCAAATGGCCCCCATTTTGTTCTTGATAGTGACAGGCTGTTTCTAAAGTGTGCTCCATCAAAAATTTGCCTCACAAGCGTTTTGGGCCTCTTCCTCACTGATTCTTTCTCCACTTACAACGCACCAAACGTTTGTTTTTATGGGTTGTGACACACGCTGACGTAATATTCATTGGTTTTCTCTCCACAAAAATGGCATTTTCCAAGGATTAAATACACAATCATGGCAGAAAGTGCTGGTACCCTTGAAATTGTTTCAGAAAGTGAAACACATGTTTTGTCATGTATATGTTTATTTCCTTTGTGTGTACTGGTACAACACAAAAAATAAGAGGAAAAAAAAAGGCAATTTGTATATAATTTTACACAAAACCCCAACAATGGACTGTACAAAATTGTTGGCGCTTTTCCAAATTGTGGGTAAACAACTTTGTTTCCAGTATGTGATGCTCATTCAAACTCACTTCTGACAAGTAACAGATGTGGGAAACATAAAAATCACATCTAAAACCAGATGAAAAGGGGAGAAGTAGACTCAATTTTTCCATTGTGTTTCTGTGTGTGCTACACTAATGGAAAACAGAAAGAGGAGAAGAGAACTGTTTAAGGACTTGAGAATCAAATTTGTTGAAAAATATCAACAATCTCAAGGTTACAAGACCTTTATCCATGTTACACAACATAATCAAGAAATGTACAACCTACGGCACTGTAGCTAATCTCCCTGGACGTGGACGACAGAGAAAAATTGATGAAAGGTTGCAATGCAGGATAATACAGATGGTGGATAAGCAACTCCAATCACGTTTCAAAGAAATTCAAGCTGTTCTGCAGGCTCGGGGTGCATCAGTGTCAGGGTTAACTATTTGTCGACATTTGAATGACATGAAACACTATAGCAGGAGACCCAGGAGGACCCCACTGCTGACACAGAGATATAAAAGAGCTAGACTGCAGTTTGCCAAAATGTATGTGAGTAAGCCAAAATCCTTTTGGGAAAGGATCCGTCTTGTGAACAGATGATACCAAGATATTGCTATTAGGTAAAGCACATCATTCAACTATTTACCAAAAATGGAATGAGGCCTAAAAAAAAAAGAACACAGTACCTACAGTCAAATATAGTGGAGGTTCAAAGATGTTTTAGGGTTGTTTTGCTACCTTTGGCATTGTGTGCCTTGACTGTGTGCATGGCATCATGAAATCTGAGGATTACCAAAGGAATGTAGTGCCCAGTGTAAGAAAGTTGGTTTGCATCCTTGGTCATGGGTCTTCCAGCAGCACAATAACGCCAAACATACTTAAAGAAGCACCCAAAGATAGATGGAAACAAAGCGCTGGAGAGTTCTGAAGTGGCCAGCAATAAGTTCGGATCTAAATCCCATTGAACACCTGTGTAGAGATCTTAAAATTGCTGTTGGGAGAAGGCACTCTGCAAATATGAGAGACCTGGAGCAGTTTGCAAAACAACAGTGGTCCAAAATTCCAGTTGAGACATGTAAGAAGCTTGCTGATGGTTATAGGAAGTATTTGATTGCAGTTATTTATTCGAAAGGTTGTGCAACCAACTATTAAGTTGAGGGTGCCAACAATTTTGTCCTGTCTATTTTTGGGGTATTGTTTGAATTTATGTCCAATTTTCCTTTTTGTCCTCCGTTTTTATTTGTGTTGCTCCAATACACATTAAGGAAATAAACATGGGTATAACATAATGTGGAATTGTCATTTATTTCCTTGAGAAATAATTTATTTTCTGGAACAATTTCAAGTCTGCCAACACTTTCGGCCATGACTGTAAGTAATCTGAAAAGATTTTTGGAAAAAAGTTATTGTATTTTAAAATGATCTAGTGACTTTTGGGCCACCTGATTGTTTTCATATTTTGCTAATGATGACAAACTAACAGTTAAATGATCATATCTAGTAATTCCCAGGTACTAGTATTTATATTAGTATTAAAAGGGGTTATGTAGGTATCTAATATTGAGGATCTACCATTGGTGTAGGTCATCACTATCAGAATGGTGGGGGTCTGATCCTCTGGCAGTAGCTGAACAGTGTGGGTGTTGGATGTCAGACCCCACCAATCTGATATTTCTTTTTCGCTCCATTGGGAGACCCAGACAATTGGGTGTATAGCTTCTGCCTCCGGAGGCCACACAAAGTATTACACTTTAAAAAGTGTAACCCCTCCCCTCTGCTATACACCCTCCCGTGCATCACGGGCTCCTCAGTTTTTATGCTTTGTGCGAAGGAGGCACACATGCACGCATAGCTCCACAATTTAGTCAGCAGCAGCTGCTGACTATATCGGATGGAAGAAAAGTGGGCCCATATAGGGCCCCCGGCATGCTCCCTTCTCACCCCACTCTGGTCGGCGGTGCTGTTAAGGTTGAGGTACCCATTGCGGGTACATAGGCAGGAGCCAACATGCTGTTTTCCTTCCCCATCCCTGCAGGGCTCTGGGTGAAGTGGGATCCATAATCGGTCTCCAGACACTGGGACCGTGCTCCCTCCGCAGCCCCTGGGGAATCTGCTGGACAGGAGCTGGGTATCGTCAGGGACATGGCCCTGCTACTGTGAGGTACTCTGTGTCCCCTTGGGGACGGCGCATGGAGCGCTTGTGTCATAACACGCTGCAGCACTGCTGGGCGTGTTAGTGCGCCGGGACTACCGCGCTGACCGCGCTTGTTTGCCGGCCGCGCTTATAACTCTAGTCCCCGGCTTCTGCGGCCTAGTACCGCATATTCCCACCCCCGGGCCTGCCAGTCAGGGGAAGGGAGGGACGCTGCACTGGAAGATTCCCGCACTTTCTAGGGCAAGGTGCTCTGTGTCCCCGTTGGGACGGCGCATAAAGCACCTTGGGCCCAGACGCTGCAGCGACTGCGGCGTGCGTATGGGTCCGGGACTACCGCGCCGACCGTGCACTGCCGGCCGGCCGCGATTTTAACTTTAGTCCCCGGCTTTTGCGGCCTAGTATGGGATTCTCCCGCCCCCAGGCCTGCCAGTCAGGGAAAAGGGCGGGACGGTCGGTATGACTCCGACAGTGAGGGCTGGAGTACACTGAGCTGTCCTCCGCCCCCTTCACTACCCACGCTGGGGCACCAGATTCCCGCACTTTTTGTGACTACGCCCACGCCTCCCTCCTCCTCAGAGAACGCCGTCAGCCATGTTTTCAGCAACTTCTGGCTGCAGCTGAGGGAGTCCCGGGGCAGAGAATATGGTGGCCACAAGCCACATCCGCAGCCCCTGGGGGAATCTGCCGGACAGGAGACGGAGTATCGTGAGGGACATGGCCCTGCATCTACAGGTACTCTGTGTCCCCGTTGGGACGGTGCATGAAGCACCTTGGCCTCAGACGCAGCTGCGACTGCGGTGTGGATTTTTTGTCCGGGACTATGTTTGCCGGCCGCGGTTTTTACTTTAGTCCCTGGCTTTTGCGGCCTAGTGTGTTAAACTCCCGCCCCTGAGCCTGCCAGTCAGGGAGAAGGGCGGGACGGTCGGTATGATGCCGACAGGGAGGGCTGGAGCACACCTCGCTGTCCTCCGCCCCCCCCTCACTGATCACTATAGGCCACCAGATTCCCGCACTTTTGTGACTACAGGGACAGAGCCCTGCATCATAACGTACTCTGTGTCCCCTGAGGGACGGTGCATGCAGCATCTGTGTTACAAACGCCGCAGCAGTTGCTGACTGGTTTGTGAGACTGGGACTACCGCGCCGACCGCGCCATGTCTGCCGGCCGCGTTTTTAAATTAGTCCCTGGCTCTTACGGCCTAGTGCTATATACTCCCGTTCTCGGGCCTGCCAGTCAGGGGTAACGATGGGACGACCGACTGGACGTCGGCAGGGAGGGCTGGAGCATACGTTGGTATACTCCTTCCCCCTCACTGAGCACTGGGGGGCACCAGTTTTTCAGGTGCTGTCCCCCCCTTGGTGCCGCAGTGTATATATATATGTTTATTTATATGGTATATGATCTCACTGTTCGGCAGCATTATTTGTTTTTGGCTGTATACCCTCACTGATTACTCTGCGGACGACATGCTGTTGTCTGCTCTTAAAGAGTTAGGGTGCCAAGGCACTGGCTTATTTTACAACCGGTACCTCTTGTGCGGCTATATTACGGGCACTGCACAGATGACAGCGACAGAGTTTCCATGATGAAATCAGCAAATCTCTGAATAGCTTTCACATCACAGGACTCTGTCTATGGACAGGGGGTCTGCTAAGATACTGGAAGCCTTGCAGTCCAGACCGATACCACAGGGCCAGGGAGCTGTGAGTTCATCGCTCCCGGGTCCCTCTGAGTCGGTACAACATCCTGGGGTAACACCCAGATCCCACGGTGAGAACTCAGTCACGGACCGCGGCCTCTGATAGGCTAAGCGGGCCGCTGGGAACCTTCCCCGACTTCATCAGGAGTGCGTGTTTCGATCACTCTAACTCCAGAGGGGCCGTCCAGTAGCACAGAACTTGACGGACAAGCGCTTACTAAGCGCCTTATTGACACGCGTTACCCTTTTCCCCCCTGACGTGCTTAACGGTTGGGCTCAGTGTCACAGGGTGGATCCTCCAGTCTCTAGGCTGGCGGCTAGATCCGTAGTATTAGGGGCAGATGCCCATCTCTCACGAATGCCACTGACAGGCAAATAACGCTTATGATGAAATCCATCTATGAAGCCATAGTCGCATTTTTTGCTCCAGCCTTCGCAGCCGTGAGGGCACTCCAAGCTATCTCAGCTTCTCCGGCTGAGATTATTGCGGTTGCACATAACTCTGCCACGCAGGTTGTGTCCTTCACTTCTCAGGCGTAGGTTTTTTCGTTCTACTCCATGAACGCCGTTCCTGGACTCTGCGAGCCGTACAGCGGTAGCATCCACCAATTCAGTGGCAGTCTGCAGGGCCATGTGGCTACGTGAATGGAAGGCAGGCTCTGCTTCCAAGAAGTTCTTAACCGGTTTGCCATTTTATGGCGACCGTTTGTTTGGCGAGCAATTGGATGAAGTTACTAGACAGTCTCGTCCTTGCCGCAGTCCAAGACCGATGGGTGAGAGACATTCTGTCTCACGGTTACAGGATACAGCTCTGCTCTCGTCCTCCGACTCGTTTCTTCAGAACATCTCCGCCCCCCGAGTGAGCCGATGCACTTTTTCAGGCGGTGAACACTCTGAAGCCTCGATGTCACAAGGAGACTTCCTACCATCAATTGACATCAAGGATGCTTATCTCCATGTGCCGATCGCACCCGAGCTTCAACGCTTTCTGCGTTTCGTCATCAGGGATGAACACCTTCAGTTCGTGGCACTGCCATTCGGCCTGGCGACAGCCCCACGGGTCTTCACCAAGGTCATGGCAGCAGTGGTGGCGATCCTACAGGGCCACTCGGTGATCACTTACCTAGACGATCCTCTAGTCAAGACACCCTCCTGGGTGGCATGTCAACACAACCTGGCCATTGCTCTGGAGACTCTCCAGGGGTTCGGGTAGATCATCAAAATTCCAGGGTCAAAGCTGACACCGACCCAATCACTGACTTATCTCGGGATGGAGTTTTATACTCTCTCAGCGATAGTGAAGCTTCCGCTGCATAGTCAGCGTTCACTACAGACAGGGGTGCAATCTCTCCTTCGGGTTCAGTCACCCCTTGAGGCGCCTCATGCACTGTCCCAGGAAGATGGTGACAGCAAGGGAGGCAGTTCCCTTGCGCAGTTTCGTCTGCGTCCGATTCTTTCGGACACCGCAAATGGGACAGGAGGTCGACGTCCCTAGACAAGAACGTCTCTCTTTCCCTTGCAGCAAAACCTCTCTTCAGTGGTGTTTTCTTTCCACTTCCTGGGCGACGGAAAATCCTTCCGGCCCCCAGCCGGGGATGGGGTCACGACGGACGCGAGTCTGTCAGGGTGGGGAGCGGTCTTCCTCCACCACTCGGCTCAGGGAACCTGGACTCCGACAGAGTCCTCCCCTCGGTTAAATGTTCTGGAGATAAGGGCAGTGGATTTAGCCCTAAAGGTGTTCCAGCGGTAGCTGGACGGCAGGCAGATCCGAATTCAGTCGGACAACGCCAAGGCAGTTGCGTACATCAACCACCAGGGCGGCACACGCAGTCGTCAAGCCTTCCGAGCAGTTCGGCAGATGCGGCTGTGGGCGGAAGCCACAGCCTCCAACTTCTCCGCAGTTCACATCCCGGGCGTAGAAAACTGGGAAGCAGAATTTTCTCAGTCGCCAGGGCATGGACACAGGGGAATGGTCTTCACCCGCATGTGTTTCTAGAGATCTGTTGCCGTTGGGGAACGCCGGACGTCGATCTAATGGCGTCTCAGCACTACAACAAAGTCCCGGCATTCAGGGCTCGGTCCAAGGATCACAGAGCTCTGGCGGCAGACGCGCTAGTTCACGACTGGTCGCAGTTTCGACTGCCTTATGTATTTCCTCCTCTGGCACTACTGCCCAGAGTGTTACGCAAGATCAGGTCAGACTGTCGCCGCGCCATCCTCGTTGCTCCAGACTGGCCGGGGTGATCGTGGTACCCGGATCTGTGGCACCTCACGGTGGGTCAACCGTGGGCACTCCCTGACCGACCTGACTTGCTGCCTCAAGGGCCATATTTCCTTCGGAATTCTACGGCTCTAATCCTCACTGTGTGGTGGCTCCTAGCGTCATCAGGGATATCTCCAGATGTCATTGCCACCATGAGACAGGCCAGGAAACCAACGTCCGCCAAGATCTATCACAGGACTTGGAGGATCTTCTTATCCTGGTGCTCTGATCAGGGTTTTACTCCCTGGTCGTTTGCCTTGCCCACTTTCGTTCGCAAAGGGTGGCCTTCCTAGTGGCAGTCACATCACTCAGACGAGTATCTCAGCTGGCAGAGCTGTCATGCAAAGCCACCTTCCTGGGGTTTCACCAGGATAGGGTGGTTCTACGTCGGTCCCGGCCTTTCTCCCTAAGGTATCCCCGTTTCGTCTTACCCTCTTTGGGTCCGCATCCAGTTCACCAATGTGAAAAGGATTTGCATTTATTAGATCTGGTGAGAGCACTCCGGCTCTACATTTCTCGCACGGCGCCCCTGCGCCGGTCTGATGCGCTCTTGTCCTTATCGCGGACCAGAGTAAGGGATTTCAGGTTTTCAAGTCAACCTTGGCTCGGTGAATCAAGGAACCGATTCTTGAAGCATACCGTTCTTTTGGGCTTCCGATTCCTGCAGAGCTGAAGGCCCATTCTACCAGAGCCGTCGGTGTCCTGAGCATTGCGACACCAGACTACGGCTCGGCAGGTGTGTCAGGCGGCTACCTGGTCGAGTCTGCACACTTTCACGAAACACTATCAGGTGCATGCCGATGATTCGGCAGATGCCAGCCTAGGTAGGCGAGTCCTTCAGGCGGCAGTTGCCCACCTGTAAGAGGGGGCCGTTTTTCGGCTCTTTTTATCGAGGTATTCTTTTACCCACCCAGGGATTGCTTTTGGACATCCCAATTGTCTGGGTCTCCCAATGGAGCGACAAAGAAGAAGGGAATTTTGTTTACTTACCGTAAATTCCTTTTCTTCTAGCTCCTATTGGGAGACCCAGCACCCGCCCCTGTTCCCTTCGGGCTGTTGTTCTTTTGTGTACACATGTTGTTCATGTTGAATTGTTCTTTTGGTCCATGGTTTCAGTTCTCCGAACATCCTTCGGATTGAATTTACCTTAGGCCAATTTATAAGTTTCCTCCTTCCTTCTTTTGCACCAAAACTGAGGAGCCCGTGATGCACGGGAGGGTGTATAGCAGAGGGGAGGGGTTACACTTTTTAAAGTGTAATACTTTGTGTGGCCTCCGGAGGCAGAAGCTATACACCCAATTGTCTGGGTCTCCCAATAGGAGCTAGAAGAAAAGGAATTAACGGTAAGTAAACAAAATTCCCTTCTTCTGACCTATCCTCAATACTAGACGACCGGGCAACCCTTTAAATGCTTTATATTTTTTAACGGAACAGGATTATTTGACAGGTTTCTGATAGTAGTATGCATATACCATATATGTATTACACTTTGTTTGATTGAGAAGCTATAAGAATATTGACATAGGCCACCCCCCATCTAATTTTGTATTTTCCGTCAATTTCCTGTTGACTTCATGGATTGTTTTGTGGCGTTAAGTTATGCGTCACTCGATTATTGAAGGCTTTTTATAAGCTAAATATTTCTTAATGAGACAACTTGTATTTTAGACTTTGTGACCTTTAAATCACTAGCTGTATTAAGCATCATTGTGACTTACACAGAGTAACACAATAAACTTTGTGCAATGTCAGCTGAGGACTCCGCTTACTCACTTTAAAGTCTGTGGTTGTTGTGTCTTCGTGTTATTGATGTGGTCATGTATGCTAAGACTACTGCTTCTTAGCATGCTCTTAATGTTGGGTAGTTGTCTTCAATAGTGACGGTGTTTAAGTACGACGCAAAAAATAACCTCTACCAAACATTGCAACTTCTAAATATCATCTCTAACCTAATGCAAAATTTTAAAAAAATCAGGTATGACCGAATATTGTGCCTACATAGACAGTGATGATGAACAGGGCTATCTAGAGTCTTACCCCCCCCCCCCCACTGATTGAATATCGATGGTTTATTCTAAGGCTAGAGTCACAAGACCGTATTTTCTCCAGAAAAATGGTCAAATTATGGTAATCAGACTCTGATTTCAGTTTTATCAGAGTGGGATCCGTTGTGCTCGGATGTGGTGAAGATTAAAAAAAATTCTCCATTCTGTCAGCCCGTGAAAATTTGACTGCTCTCTGATCTTATCCGAGTGCAGTCCGATTTTTTTTTTTTCCAGACCCATGGACTTAATGGCCAAGAACGCTCCGATTGATGGAGGCAAATCATGGATACACTTATACCAAAAATATGGTCATCTGCACGAGCCCTAGGGAAAAGTCATCAACTTTTAAGTCCTCCAAACATCTTCATCCCTATCATTGCCCTCGTGTTGAGTTATTTTAGCTGTTCACTCATTATTGAATTTTCCTTATTTTTTACTCACTTTTATTGCACTGCTAATTTCCACAGCGCTTTACAGACCTCATCATTACTGTCCCTATGGGGGCTAAGAATCTAAATTCCCCATCAGTATGTCTTTGTAGTATTGGAGGAAATCAGAATACCCGAAAGAAACCCACACAAACACTGGGAGGATAATTCCTTGCAGTTGTTGCCCTTGGTGGTATTTAAACCCCAGACTCGCAAGGGTACAGTGCTAATTACTGAGCCACCATGCTTTAATATTGCAGCTTTCAGGAGTAAAATACATTTAAGAAACTCTTTCTTCGGCGCTCTATTGGGAGACCCAGACGATTGGGTGTATAGCACTGCCTCCGGAGGCCACACAAAGCAATTACACTAAAAAGTGTAAGGCCCCTCCCCTTCTGGCTATACACCCCCAGTGGATCACTGGCTCACCAGTTTTCGGCTTTGTGCGAAGGAGGTCAGACATCCACGCATAGCTCCACTGTTTGTAGTCAGCAGTAGCTGCTGGCTCTATCGGATGGAAGAAAAGAGGGCCCATATAGGGCCCCCAGCATGCTCCCTTCTCACCCGCGGTTGGTGCTTGTAAGGTTGAGGTACCTATTGCTGGTACAGAGGCTGGAGCCCACATGCTGTTTTCCTTCCACATCCCCTGGAGGGCTCTGTGGAAGTGGGATCTTGCCGGCCCCCAAGCCCTGGGGCCGGGCTCCATCCACAGACCCATAGAACCTGCTGGATTGGGAGCGGGAGTGCCGTTCAGGGACAAGGCCCTGCAACTTTCAGGTACTCTGTGTCCCCGGCAGGCACGGACACTCTCAGGACTTGCTGAGCGTTGTAGTGCGCCGGGGACAGTGGCGCTGTACGCTGGGGGTTAGGTCACTGCAGCTTTGCTGAGTGACGTTGTGTGTTGGGAACTAGTGCGCCGACCGCTCCTGGAGCGGCGGCGCAGCTGCGACTTGTGGTGCGCCGGGGGCTTTGCGCCGACCGCGCTTTTACGGCGGCGGCGCTTTTAACTTTAGCCCCCGGCTTCTGCGGCCTAGCGCCGCTTCGTTCCCGCCCCCACCCTGTCTATCAGGGTAGGGGAGAGACGCTGCTCAATGGCAGCGCCGAGGGCTGGAGCCTTATTTACATGCTCCAGCCCTCTCACTAGGCACAAGGGGAAGCAGACTTCCCGCTCTTCGTCGGTGTACGCCCAGGGCCCGCCCCCCCTCTCCACAAGGACGCCGGCAGCCATTACACATGCGATCTGGCTGGGGAGAGGCAGCAGGCTCTGGGAGACCCAGACTAGAGGGATTTCTGGCGACCACACACCGCTCCTAAGCGGGCGGTAAGCTGCACAGTAGTGCTGGCCCCACTAGTGCCTCAGTGATATATTAGTGTACTTTTTTCTTGGTACCATATATATATATATAGTTGCACTGTAAGGTCGCTTCTTGGCTGGACACCCTGTACTGCTCTGAGGAAGCAGCAACATGTCATCCGCAAAACGCAAGGCTGCCAAGGCACGGGCTGTGTACACTGTTTGTACTGCATGTGGGGCTGATCTACCGGCAGGCTCCAATGATCCACATTGTGTGCAATGTTCAGTCCCAGTGGCACTTCGTCAGCCAGAGCCTATGGTGGTGGTAGCCCAGGCAGAGACGCCTGTGAACCCTGCCCCGGTGACGGGGACAGACTTTGCAGTGTTTGCTGATAAAATGTCTGAGGCTATGACAAAAATCCTGGAGACCTTGCAGGCCAGGCCAGTTCCTCAGACCATGGACACTGCTGTGGCTATGCTATCTGGTCCCCCTCAGTTGGAACTAGTCCGTACTTCGAGGGGGTCTCAAGCATCACAAGCTGAAGTCTCTGACTCAGATGACAGTCCCAGGCAGCCTAAGCGAGCTCGCTGGGAAAGACCCTCGACGTCATCACACTGCTCAGGGTCTCAGCGAGAAGAATCTCTCTGTGATGAGACTGAGGACGGTGACCAGGATTCTAATCCTGAGGGCCCTCTCAATCTGGATGCCCCTGATGGTGACGCCATGGTTAATGACCTTATATCGGCAATTAATAGGCTGTTGGATATTTCTCCCCCAGCCCCTTCTGCAGAGGAGGCAGCTGCACAGCAGGAGAAGTTCCATTTCCTGTATCCCAAGCGTAAATTAAGTGCTTTTTTGGACCACTCTGACTTCAGAGAATCAATCCAGAAGCACGACGCTCATCCAGACAAGCGTTTCTCTAAGCGTTCTAGGGATACCCGTTATCCTTTTCCCGCTGAAGTGGCCAAACGCTGGACCCAGTGCCCAAAGGTGGATCCCCCAATTTCCAAGCTTGCGGCTAGATCCATAGTCGCAGTAGAGGATGGCGCTTCACTTAAAGATGCCAACGACAGACAGATGGACCTTTGGTTGAAATCTGTCTATGAAGCTATCGGCGCGTCCTTTGCTCCAGCATTCGCGGCCGTGTGGGCACTACAAGCTATTTCAGCTGGTTTAGCACAGGTGGATGCTATCATGCATCCAGCAGTGCCGCAGGTGGCGTCCCTAACCTCGCAAATGTCTGCGTTTGCGACCTATGCTATCAATGCTGTCCTAGAATCTACGAGCCGTACCTCTATGGCGGCCGCCAATTCTGTGGTTTTGCGCAGAGCCTTATGGTTAAAGGACTGGAAAGCAGATGCTGGTTCTAAAAAATGCTTAACCAGCTTGCCATTATCTAGGGACAGACTGTTTGGTGAGCCATTGGCTGAAATCATAAAACAGTCCAAGGGTAAGGACTCTTCCTTGCCACAGCCCAGAGCAAGTAAACCTCAACAGAAAAAGTGGCAGTCGAGGTTTCGGTCCTTTCGAGGCTCGGGCAAGCCCCAATTCTCCTCGTCCAAAGGGACTCAGAAAGGACAAGGGAGCTCAGATTCCTGGCGGGCTCACTCACGCCCCAGGAAAGCAAATGGAGGAACCGCTTCCAAGGCGGCTACCTCATGACTTTCGGCCTCCTCCCTCCGCATCCTCGGTCGGTGGCAGGCTCTCCCGCTTTTGCGACATTTGGCTGTCACAGGTCAAAGACCGGTGGGTAACAGACATTTTGTCTCGCGGGTACAGAATCGAGTTCAGTTCTCGGCCTCCACTTCGGTTCTTCAGAACCTCCCCACACCCCAACCGAGCAGATGCCCTGCTGCAGGCGGTGGACTCTCTAAGAGCAGAAGGAGTCGTGATCCCTGTCCCCCCTCAGGAACGGGGGCGAGGATTTTACTCCAATCTCTTTGTGGTTCCAAAAAAGGACGGCTCCTTCCGTCCTGTTCTGGACCTAAAACTGCTCAACAAGCATGTGAACGCCAGGCGGTTCCGGATGGAATCCCTCCGCTCAGTCATTGCCTCAATGTCCCAAGGAGATTTCCTAGCATCAATAGACATCAAAGATGCTTATCTCCACGTGCCGATTGCTACGGAGCACCAACGCTTTCTGCGCTTCGTGATAGGAGACGAACATCTTCAGTTCGTGGCTCTGCCATTTGGTCTGGCGACAGCCCCCCGGGTGTTCACCAAGATCATGGCAGCAGTGGTAGCAGTCTTGCACTCTCACGGACACTCTGTGATCCCTTACTTGGACGATCTACTGGTCAAGGCACCCTCTCAGGAGGCATGCCAACTCAGCCTGAATTTTGCACTGGAGACTCTCCAGGCGTTCGGGTGGATCATCAACTTTCCAAAGTCAAATCTGTCACCGACCCAATCACTAACGTATCTTGGCATGGAGTTTCATACTCTCTCAGCGATAGTGAAGCTTCCGCTGAGCAAGCAGCGGTCACTACAGACAGGGGTGCAGGCTCTCCTTCAAGGTCAGTCGCACTCCTTAAGACAAAGAAACAACAAAGAGCCAGCACCAATGTGCACTAAGGCATCAAATATTCCAAACTGCATTATAAAAATTTTTTTTGAGATTTTTGGCAAAAAATTGCAATTTCTTGAGCTGCTTCGCCACGTCACGGCAAATCTCATTTGAAGCAGTCCTACACTAAAATATTTTTATAAAATGTGCCATGCGGCCTCACATATAAATAGCAGAACTGCTCTCAGCAGCACTCACCTGGTCTATTGCAGTCCCGTACCCATGACTGAGTCATGGCTGTGGGCGGGACAGGTCCAAGCAAATGCTGCATGAAGTATATATATAGCCTGTGGACAAAGCCTGATGACCCAATGTGAACAGTCACCAAACGCCAAAATCTATACAGATGGAATACATCCCAAATTGGGGTGCATAGCAAGGTGGAGGTCAACCACCGACCAATTCAACAAAGAAACAACAAAGAGCCAGCACCAATGTGCACTAAGGCATCAAATATTCCAAACTGCATTATAAAAATTTTTTTTGAGATTTTTGGCAAAAAATTGCAATTTCTTGAGCTGCTTCGCCACGTCACGGCAAATCTCATTTGAAGCAGTCCTACACTAAAATATTTTTATAAAATGTGCCATGCGGCCTCACATATAAATAGCAGAACTGCTCTCAGCAGCACTCACCTGGTCTATTGCAGTCCCGTACCCATGACTGAGTCATGGCTGTGGGCGGGACAGGTCCAAGCAAATGCTGCATGAAGTATATATATAGCCTGTGGACAAAGCCTGATGACCCAATGTGAACAGTCACCAAACGCCAAAATCTATACAGATGGAATACATCCCAAATTGGGGTGCATAGCAGTCAAATCTGTCACCGACCCAATCACTAACGTATCTTGGCATGGAGTTTCATACTCTCTCAGCGATAGTGAAGCTTCCGCTGGACAAGCAGCGGTCTCTACAGACTGGGGTGCAGGCTCTCCTTCAAAGTCAGTCGCACTCCTTAAGACGCCTCATGCACTTCCTCGGGAAGATGGTGGCGGCAATAGAGGCGGTTCCGTTTGCGCAGTTTCATCTGCGTCCACTTCAATGGGACATTCTCCGCCAATGGGACGGGAAGTCGACATCCCTGGACAGGAAAGTCTCCCTTTCCCAGACGGCCAAGGACTCTCTGCAGTGGTGGCTTCTTCCCACCTCATTATCACAGGGAAAGTCCTTCCTACCTCCATCCTGGGCGGTGGTCACGACAGACGCGAGTCTGTCAGGGTGGGGAGCAGTGTTTCTCCACCACAGGGCTCAGGGTACGTGGACTCAGCAGGAGTCCAGCCTTCAGATCAATGTTCTGGAAATCAGAGCAGTGTTTCTTGCCCTACTAGCCTTCCAGCAGTGGCTGGAAGGGAAGCAGATCCGAATTCAATCGGACAACTCCACAGCGGTGGCATACATCAATCACCAAGGAGGGACTCGCAGTCGGCAAGCCTTCCAGGAAGTCCGGCGGATCCTGATGTGGGTGGAAGCCACAGCCTCCACCATATCCGCAGTTCACATCCCCGGCGTAGAAAACTGGGAAGCAGACTTCCTCAGTCGCCAGGGCATGGACGCAGGGGAATGGTCCCTTCACCCGGACGTGTTTCAGGAAATCTGTCGCCGATGGGGAAGGCCGGACGTCGACCTAATGGCGTCCCGGCACAACAACAAGGTCCCAACATTCATGGCACGGTCTCGCGATCAAAGAGCTCTAGCAGCAGACGCCCTAGTGCAAGATTGGTCGCAGTTCCGGCTCCCTTATGTGTTTCCACCTCTGGCACTCCTGCCCAGAGTGCTACGCAAGATCAGATCCGACTGCAGCCGCGTCATACTCGTCGCTCCAGACTGGCCGAGGAGGGCGTGGTATCCGGATCTGTGGCATCTCACGGTCGGCCAACCGTGGGCACTACCAGACCGACCAGACTTACTGTCCCAAGGGCCGTTTTTCCATCGGAATTCTGCGGCCCTGAACCTGACTGCGTGGCCATTGAGTCCTGGATCCTAGCGTCTTCAGGCTTATCCCAAGGGGTCGTTGCCACCATGAGACAGGCTAGGAAGCCCACGTCTGCTAAGATCTACCACAGAACGTGGAGGATATTCTTATCCTGGTGCTCTGCTCAGAGAGTGTCTCCCTGGCCATTTGCATTACCTACCCTTCTTTCTTTCCTCCAATCTGGGTTAGAAAAAGGTTTGTCGCTCGGCTCCCTTAAAGGGCAAGTCTCGGCGCTATCCGTCTTTTTTCAGAAGCGTCTAGCACGACTTTCTAAGGTGCGCACGTTCCTACAGGGGGTTTGCCATATAGTTCCCCCGTACAAGCGGCCGTTAGATCCATGGGATCTGAACAGGGTACTAGTTGCCCTCCAGAAGCCGCCCTTCGAGCCTCTGAAGGAGGTTTCACTTTCTAGACTATCACAGAAAGTGGCTTTTCTGGTAGCGATCACATCTCTTCGGAGAGTGTCTGAGCTAGCAGCGTTGTCTTCCAAGGCTCCCTTCCTGGTCTTCCACCAGGACAAGGTAGTGCTGCGCCCCATTCAGGAGTTTCTCCCGAAGGTGGTATCCTCTTTTCATCTTAATCAGGATATCTTTTTGCCTTCATTTTGTCCTCATGCAGTTCATCGGTATGAGAAGGATTTACATTTGTTAGATCTGGTGAGAGCACTCAGAATCTACATTTCCCGCACAGCGCCCCTGCGCCGTTCGGATGCACTTTTTGTCCTTGTCGCTGGTAAGCGCAAGGGGTCGCAGGCTTCTAAGGCCACCCTGGCTCGATGGATCAAAGAACCAATTCTTGAAGCCTACCGTTCTGCGGGGCTTCAGGTTCCATCAGGGCTAAAGGCCCATTCTACCAGAGCCGTGGGTGCGTCCTGGGCATTGCGACACCAGGCTACGGCTCAACAGGTGTGCCAGGCGGCTACCTGGTCGAGTCTGCACACTTTCACCAAACATTATCAGGTGCATACCTATGCTTCGGCGGACGCCAGCCTAGGTAGAAGAGTCCTGCAGGCGGCAGTTGCCTCCCCGTAGGGGAGGGCTGTCTTGCAGCTCTAACATGAGGTATTTCTTTACCCACCCAGGGACAGCTTTTGGACGTCCCAATCGTCTGGGTCTCCCAATAGAGCGCCGAAGAAGAAGGGAATTTTGTTACTTACCGTAAATTCCTTTTCTTCTAGCTCTTATTGGGAGACCCAGCACCCGCCCTGTTGTCCTTCGGGATTTTTGGTTTGTTTGCGGGTACACATGTTGTTCATGTTGAACGGTTTTCAGTTCTCCGATGTTATTCGGAGTGAATTTGTTTAAACCAGTTATTGGCTTTCCTCCTTCTTGCTTTTGCACTAAAACTGGTGAGCCAGTGATCCACTGGGGGTGTATAGCCAGAAGGGGAGGGGCCTTACACTTTTTAGTGTAATTGCTTTGTGTGGCCTCCGGAGGCAGTGCTATACACCCAATCGTCTGGGTCTCCCAATAAGAGCTAGAAGAAAAGGAATTTACGGTAAGTAACAAAATTCCCTTCTTTTCTATCACTGAAATGCGTCTTGTTAAGCATGGTGTTATGTTACTATGCGTCTGATACCATTGTACTAGAATCCCAGACTCATTTGTTAATTTATAAATTTTGTTAGTATCAAATTCCAAAATGAAGGGTTTAGTTTCACAGTTAGATAACCACATGGTGGTTTATTGGTCTTAAATTTGGTGACAAGTTTGCCTTAAAGAGATCTCCCATGAACATTTTAGCCAATTCGTTGACGAGCAAAAGGGTAACAATATGATGAACTTTTGACTCTCAGGCTCCATATCTCACCATCCACTACAGCTCTGAGCATGAGACTACCTTTCTTTTTATAGACAATCATCCTGGATATCTCATACATATATTTGACTTGCAATTATTTAGCATATGATTAGTTATGCAGATTCTTGTCACAGCATTTTTACTGTTTTGCTCCTAAAAATCTAAATTTTAAATTGTATTATTTTCTGAGTATTTTGTAAATCCATCTTTTGCTTTCAACTTTGCCTGAATCCTTCTGAGCATGCTTTCAATCATATTCAAGCATGTCTCGACCAAAATATAATCTCAGGTCCCTCCTACACGGTCCCAATGTAATTGTATACTGGTTGACTCCATTGGGTATGTATACAGCTTTTTCTTCCACTCTACCCACAAGTATTTGATTGAGTTGAAGTCTAGTAACTTGTCTTGTAGGATACTCACATATAGCTCAGCATTCAAACCGCCACCAATCCTGGTCAAGTATCCAACGCCTTTGGCTGTGAAACATACTCATATCATCAGACTTCCTCCTCTGAACTTGACAGTTCCTTCAATTTCTCAATCCTTTAGCCCCCTTTTCCCTTGTTTATTCCAGACCCATTTGCACCCATCAAAGCCTAGTTTATCAACTTTTGTCTCAGCGCTCCAAATCACTCATTTCCAATCTTCTACTGTCCCCTTTTCATACTTTTTTGCAAACGAGTCGACACTTATTATGAAGATATTTAAGTCGAAGCGTCTTCACTGTGATATGGGCCACCATTATAGACATACGTCACATGGTGCTTGCATGGACATCTATGATCTCACTATTATGAAGTGTACGAGCCACCTCCACTGCCATGTTTGTTGCGCTACAATGTTGTGATGAGCCGACTTGTTGACTCCCGACATTTTGCCTGGACGTCCACCTTATGGCTTTTGAATGGAGGGACGGACTTCATTTTGTATTTTTCCAATTGTCAAGGCCCTCACATGATCCAGTTTGGCAATTTTCTTGGCCGAGAGACCACTATCGATGAGCTGGGTGATGCCTTTTCTCTTTTCTTGGAAATCTTCTTCATGGCTGCTCCTTGATTTGAACCAGTGACCTTTCACTTTGAAATCAACCTAATAACCGACTGAGGTATTACGGCATGTGAGAACAGGTTGTAATTTGTAGTATACAGAAAGAAAGATTTTTCCACCACTAGGAGCAAAACAGTAATAATGCAGTGACAATAATCTGCATAACTAATTATATGTTAAATAGTTGACAGTCAAAATTTATGTATGAGATAGCCAAGATGATTGTCTGTAAATTGAAGGTAGTCTGACATTCGAAGCTGTAGTGGATGGTGAGATGTGGAGCCTCAAAGTCATAAGTTCGTAACATTGTTATCCTTTTGCTCATCAGTGTAGATCTTAGAATTTTAATAAGTTCCACAATTTTTTGTGTTTAAAAAAAAAAAATGTGCCTGTGCAGAGAGAACCTTATAAGTGTGCCCCTGCTATGTACTGGTGTTTGCTCTGTAGAGCTCCTGCATTTCATGGTCACACATACACAGCTCCTGGCGGGGGAGAAAGTACAAGTGAATATACTAGTGGTACAGCAGGCACTCTCAGCCGTTTGTGTATGTGACGGAACAAATTTAACTACCTGCTTGTTTTATCACAAGAGTGAGTGTTTCACCCATGTCACCAGTCAGTGACATACGAGCTAAGTTGGCTGCTGTTGCCTGTAACCTCCCTGACCTAATTTATCATGAGGTCACAGGTGACACTGCAGAAACACTTGCTCCTATGATAAAACAAACAGTCATGGAAATGTGTTCCCTCCCACTGAGAGTCCCTGCCACACAAAGAGAGTTCCTACCATGTCACCGGTATATTTCTTCCCCGGCCAGAAGCTGTGTATATGTATATAACAAACTGTAGTAGCTCTACATGGTAGAAACCAGCAAATAAGACAGTGCAAAACAGGGACACATAGAACGACCCCTTTGAGCCTAAATATTGCCATGAGATGGCTGTTAGCCGAATGCTTTACCCTAGAACACATACCTGGGGCCTCGCAGGCCTGCTAGGTTACTTGTTTTCTATTGTAGATTTCTATGGTTGCGCGTTCTAGGGTTAAATAATATTTCACGACTCCTTCATACACATCACTATTTGGTTCTGCTGACGTTCTTGTTGTTTTAGTGGGGGCAGTAAATTGGCCACTGTCAGACATTTTTGCCAATGGTTTGACTTTTCTGAGAACAAAAGGATCAAACATTTAATAATCCCAAGTTTTTCTATTCCATGACACTGACTTGAAAGACGAGTGAGAAGGACAGAGATGATGGTTAGCTGGCCTTACCGAAAGCTGACTTTTCACACGTATGGAGCTTTAAAGGGTTTGTCTGACAAACAAAGTCCATTTTAATCAGTAGATCTTTGGAAAAAAATAAGTCCCACAATTAGATGTGTTAAAATATAAGTATCCCTGTGGTGAGATAATCTCGTATACAGTATGTGCCCCTGCTATGTACTGTGTAATGGTTGTGTCTGACCATACAGGGATGTGGTCTGAACATACCACAGCTCGGCTGAGCAAATGTGTTTTGTTCATAGGACAACCCTTTTAATTCATAATTTGATCCTAAATAGATAAAAATATACAGAAAATTCTTCAATTTCTCTTTTTCACTTTAAGAAGAAAAACTGCAGGAAAGCTGCACTGTGTGATCAAGGCATTTATCCGGTATGCCAATTAACAGTTAGTGACATGGTTGGCATTGGAGCCAGCTCAATTTCTGTGGAAGGTTCTGGGCAAAATACTTCAGGCCTTACCCTTACTCAACCAAAGCAATGACCTCGGACAATTATCTATGCCTGTCCGCACTGTTATTAGCACCATGAATGTGATAAAATAAAGATCAGTGCGTTTTATTTATTGGTAAATCCTGTCTATACAAATAAAGTCCGTAGATCCGAAATGCTGGAACTTTCTGTTTGATACAATTAACATAATAACGCTTGTGCCGTCACAGAGCTTTCAAATAACTTATCTTATAACCCTATTAACCTATAGTCTGATACATATTCAGGTCTGAATTATTACATTTTATCACTTTTTGTCTTTTAAAGGCATGAAGAAGTTTTGAACACAGCAGAAAGGTTAGGGTTAAACTTAAGTAACATTTTGCCTAAGAATGTTCACATTATTTGCTGTATAATGATTTAAGACCATTTACTTTATCATTTAGGGTCTTACTAATTTGTATGTATGAATGCCTGCTCCTCTGCGGCTGTATATAATAAATAAAGCCTAAAATGACTGCCATCATGATAATATCATTCCTTGGCCGTCATATAATATAATCCCATGACAGCATTGCCTTGGCTTCTTCAGCTTGGAATGTGGGCGCCGGGTGGCATTTCTGGGTTTGAAAATCTGCAGCATGGTTTGAATTCTGCACAGATTTTTTCCGCTACATGTGGATGAGGAAACTCCAATCACGTACATGTACTGTAAATTGCTGCAATTGTTGGTAAGAGGATCATCACTTAACATACTTTGTTTCATGTCTGAACGTGGCCCAACTCTCTTCTGTCTGTCCACAGCTTTTGGAGTATAAGCTGAACAATATCAAATAGAGTGTAAATGGAAGTTAACCTCTTACCGACATTGGACGTATTGGGTACATCATGGCTCATGTCAGTATACTCACCTGCGACGGCTGATTTGTACAGCAGCAGACATGTGCGGCTATCAGGCGCAGGTGGATCCACGATCCACCCACACCTGTTAACCCTTTAGATCGCGCTGTCAAAATGTCACCATGCGATTTAGAGCGCCACAGTTGGTAATGCGCACTTAGCCTCCGCCATCGTAGGCCCCGTTACGTGGTCACGGGAAGCCGATTGTTGCCATGGTAGCACAGGGTCATGTGATGACTCCTGTCGCTATCATGACTCACTTCATGTTACAGCCAGCAAAGCGCTGGCTGTAACAGAAGACGAGCATTTCTGCTGGTCTGAGCTGTTCAGCTCTGATCAGGAGAAATGAACAAGCGATCAGACTGCTGATTCTTATAGCCTACTAGGAGGACTAGTAAAATAAATTAAAAAGAATTTAAAAAATAAAACAACCTAAAAGTTCAAATCACCCCCCATTCGCCCCATTGAAAAGTAAAGGGTAAAAAAATATACATATATTTGGTGTTGCTGAGTTCAGAAAAGCCCAATCTATCAAAATATAAAATCAGTTAATCTGATCGGTAAACGGTCTAGCAGCAAAAAAATTCCAAATGCCAAAATTAAGGGGTTTTTTCGGTGTTGCAAATTTTGTGCAAAAAACAGGCGATCAAAATATAGCATCTGTGCAAAACTCACACTTTTAAAAACATCAGCTCAAGGCGCAAAAGATAAGCCGTCACTGAGCCCCATATACCGAAAAATGAGAACGCTACGGGTTGCGGAAAATGGCGCAAAAAGTGTGCCACTTTTTTGGTCAAGCTTCTGATTTTTTTTTAACCACTTAGATAAAAGTAAACCTATACATCTTTGGTAACTACAAACTCATACCGACCTGAGGCATCACACTGACATTTTACCATATAGTGAACATGGTGAATTAAATACCCCAAGCACACTTTTTTTGCAACTTTTGCACACTTGGAATTTTTTTTTGCTGTTTTTCAGTACACTATATGCTAAAACTCATGGTTTCATTTAAAAGTACTTGTCCCGCAAAAAACAAGCCCTCATATGGCAAGTTTGACGGAAAAATAAAAGTTATGGCTCTTGGAAGAAGATGAGCAAAAAACAAAAACGGAAAATTGCCCTGGGGTGTAGGGGTTAATTTTACCTAAACATGATTTTGTTAAGTTTAAAGGCTTTGGATATCTTTGACATAATTATTTTTACATATGTCAGAAGTATTTGACTGAATAAATGTAAGCACTAATTTTCATTCTTAAGTCACTTTCTTAAGTTTCCAGTTATTTCACTTTCAGACCCCCAGATATTCAATTTATAGCCAGACCCAAGTTTCAGATTTGTGTGGGAGTGTCTCTCCCAGTAATATAGGCTGGATGTAATGTCTGTGTATATCCAGGGTGCTGCTGTCTTCACCTGCTTTTGTGTATCAGCAAAGTTCCATAACTGCACTTTATTTCCTTTCCATGTTGTTTCCTTCTTTTCTCAGGCATGTTTTTTCTGCCCCCAGAGATGCTTTATAACTAACCATGTTGTGGATATCCGTGAATGACTCCCCTACCTCCTGCTATCTCTAACACTGAGAGAAAGGAGAGGTTGTGGGGGATACAAAGTCATAAGCAGGAGCTCTGACAAATTTGTATCTCTTTTCACAGATCTCTCAGCTACAATGGAAACCAGAGGTTTACATCCACTACCTAAAAAGTCACATGTGCATGTTTTTTCTCACTATGTGGCATGAAATCAGAATAAACCTTTCCCGTTTTAGGTCAATTAGGAACCAAAATTATTATTTGCCAAATGCCAGAATAATGAGAGAGAGAATGTTTTAAGGCATTTTTATAACTTTCTGCAAAGTCAAAAGTTTACATACACTAAGAATACTTTGCCTTTAAACAATATGGGACATCCTGTATGATGATGTCTTGTCTTTGGAAGCTTCTGATAGGTTTATTGGCAACATCTGAGTTAATTGGAAACACACCTGTGGATGTATTTTAAAGCACACCTGAAACACACTGCTTCTCTGTATAGCATCATGGGAAAGTCAAAACAATCCGCCAAAATCTCAGGAAGATAATTGTGGACTTGTACAAGTTTGGTTCATCCGTGGGTGCAATTTCCAGATACCTGAAAGTGCTTGGTTCATTTGTAGAAACAATTATATGCATGTACAAACAAGATGGGAATGTCTAGCCGTCATACCGCTCAGGAAGGAGATGGGTTCTATGTACCAAAGATGAACGTGCTTTGGTCAGACATGTGCATATCAAACCAAGAACAAAAGCAAAAGACCTTGTGAAGATACTGGCGGAAGCTGGTAAGATTGTGTCATTATCCTCAGTGAATCGAGTACTGTATCAATATGGGCTGAAAGGCCACTCTGCCAGGAAGAAGCCATTACTTCAAAATAAACATAAAAAAGCCAGATCAATCAACAGAAATTTCCGCAGCTACCCACCCCTGGGCCTCAGCCGTGTTGCTTATGTAGACAGCAGACGGTAATCCTCCACATACACTGGGCAGGTGGTGCTTATCCCCCAAGCAAAAAAAGTTCCTGGATAGAGTCCAACAATAGAGATAGGGCAGCACTCACCAGCGTCCAGTAAAAAAGACTTTATTTATTCATGGTGCAGGTAAAAAAAGCAGGAGCAGAGTTGACAGCAGGGCCCCCTCATGGACGACAGCCGTTTCGCGTGTACTCACGCTTCCTCTGGTCCATATGGGACAGGCATAGACCGCCGCCTTATGAGGGGGTTGCGTCCAGTCTACATCACTGCCCAATTAAAAACAGCTGAGAAGTGTAACACATCAAGCAAGTGCAACTTGCCAATAACATCAAGTGGACAATCCAAAAGAACCGTCCACATATACATACATATCAGAAAGGACACGTTAGTCATACAAAACAAACATTTTTTACAGAAAAACTGAAAGATCATTTTTCAGCCACGTAGATTTTTTTTTAATTTTAAATTTGGTCCACTCGAGTCTGTGATAAAAAATGCCCTACACAGAAATTGGCACATCTTGGAGCAGGACACTGATCTCAGCGAAATGACTGCTAAAAAACCCCTGGTTACTTACCGAAGGGGCAGTAATCTGAAAGATGTACTGGTCAGAAATAGGCTATCGCAGCCATCTACTTGGTTAGAAAGGGATAGCCCCATTGGCAATTATAGGTGTGGGAACTGCAGGTTCTGCAGTTCACACATAACAGGTAAATTGATCACTGTTGGATCTTCTGTGCATAACGTCAATCGTTTTATTTCATGCAAAACAAATTTTGACGTGTACGTGGTCTCTTGTGGCTGCGGACGATTTTACGTCGGAAAAATCATCAGGCCGATGTATGTCAGGTTATAATTCTGTGAAATTTGGTAAAGGCTCCCCTCGGCTTATTGAGCATGTGCGCAGTTCACACAATGGAGATCCTAATGTCCTGCGGTTTGCAGGCTTAGAGAGGATCAGTTTACCTCCACAAGGGGGCGACTTGCATAAGATGCTGTTGCAAGCCGAGGCGAGACTTATTATCAAGTACAGAGCCCAAGGTAATTTGGGTTTAAATGACAAAAATGATCTTTCAGTTTTTCTGTAAAAAATATTTGTTTTGTATGACTAACGTGTCCTTTCTGATATGTATGTATATGTGGACGGTTCTTTTGGATTGTCCACTTGATGTTATTGGCAAGTTGCACTTGCTTGATGTGTTACACTTCTCAGCTGTTTTTAATTGGGCAGTGATGTAGACTGGACGCAGCCCCCTCATAAGGCGGCGGTCTATGCCTGTCCCATATGGACCCGAGGAAGCGTGAGTACACGCGAAACGGCTGTCGTCCGTGAGGGGGCCCTGCTGTCAACTCTGCTCCTGCTTTTTTACCTGCACCATGAATAAATAAAGTCTTTTTTACTGGACGCTGGTGAGTGCTGCCCTATCTCTATTGTTGGACTCTATAAAAAAGCCAGAGTAATGCACACAGGAACAAGGACCTTAATTTTTTGGACAGATGTTCTGTGCTCTGACAAAGCTAAAATTGACCACCATTATGATTGGAGAAAAAAAGGAGAAGCTTTGAAGCCTAAAGGGTACTTTACATGCTACGACATCACTAACGATCTCATTAGTGATGTGAAATTCTAGATCGCAAGTGCGATCTTTCGAGATCGCACATGCGTAAAATGACCTATGTGCGATCTCAAATGATCGCACTTGCGATCTAGAATTTCACATTGCTAATGAGATTGCTAGCGATGTCGCAGTGTGTAAAGTACCCTTAAGAACATGATCTCATCTGTGAAACATGGGGGTGGATGCATCATGTTGTGGGGGTGTTTTGCTGCAGGAGGGACTGGTGCACTTCACAAAATAGATGGTATCATGAGGAAAGAATTATGTAGCAATACTAAAGCAACATCTCAAGACATCAGCCAAGAACTTAAAGCTTGGGTGGAAATCGGTCTTCCAAATGGACAATGACCTAAACCATACTGCCAAACTGGTTACAAAGAGGTTTAAGGATTTCAAAGTCAATATTTTGAAGTGGCCATCACAAAGCCCTGATCTAAATCCTATTGAAATGTATGTAAACATTTGACATTGCAGAAAGTAGTAAAAAATGTCTTAAAACATTCTTTCTCTCTCATTAATCTGACATTTGTCAAATATAAATAATTTTGATGATCCTAATTAACCTAAAACGGGAAATGAGAAAAGCATGCATATGTGTCTTTTTAGATGGTGTATGTAAACTTCTGGTTTCAACTGTAAATTAAAGACTTACAAAGTCTTTGAGCAGCAAAATGGTAGAACATTTTTTAAAAAAAAGTCTATTAGGAAGTTGCTTAATTTAGCATTTTAGAATCAAATAAACAATAAAAAAATAATTGTGCAAAGGCGTACATAGATTTTGAGAGCTTGGTTGAGCAGTTGAGCAACCTGTGCAGTTATACATTATGCAGAGCCTGTGTGGAGTGGGAAATATGCCCAGTACTTTAATAGTTTAATACCAGCTACCTGTAGTGTGCAATTTAAATAGAGCAGGGAGTGGGCTTAATAGAAAGTTTATGGGTTTGAACACCACTCTGAGTTGAGTACTTTCAACTTTTACTTTGGGTGCTCTGTGAGTGTCTGAGGACATGAACTGTTAGACAGTGACTACAATATGTCAAAAACATTTTTTAAATGTTTAGTTTTCACTGAAAGTCACAATAAATGTTAGATTTGTTGTACAAATACTTATTTTGTACTACAAAAAACTGACCGGCATATCCAAAAAAATGTGAACAGGTGCAAGCTGCTATGACTACACGAAACACAAACAACAGAATACAGCAGCACTCTGTAAGCGCTAAGATATATGCAAACATAGAATATATCAAGTTTAAACTGAATTCATGCTATATGAAATATACTTAGAAAAATGAAGTTGCTTAGTGCCTAAACTGGCCAATTCATGTGAGCCCATCAACCGCGACAAGGTGACCCTTCTTTGATGGGACCCTTACTTATTTCATGCCTCTCCTGGACTTTAAGTCTACAGATTTATGGTCAGACACGATCCAGTATTAATGGAAAACACACCCTGAGGCTGATGGGAGAGGAGCACAGACAGAACATGAGGCAGTGAATACCTCCAATATACTACAAAAAGCTGACCAGCGTCTCCAAATAGATGTGAACAGGTGCGAGCGGCTATGACTAATGAAACACAAACAAAAGAATACAGCAGCACTCTGTAAGTGCTAAGATATATGCAAACATAGAATATATGCAATTTAAACTGCATTAATGCTATATAGAATATACGTTGAAAAATGAGGATACTTAAATTGGTCAATTCATGTGAGCCCATCAACTGCGACTAGGTGACCTTTCTGTTGGCATACTGTATATCTTAACACTTACAGAGTGCTGTTGTATTCTTTTGTTTGTGTTTTGAATACTTATTTTATGTAAAGAAGTTTTATCTATTAGAACGTTTTGCTAAAAAATACCTCCCTTTAGAGAACCTTTGGGTACAAGAAGTCAGTGAGGAGATGATATTCTTTCAGTAAAGGTGAATTGTAAGTAATAATGACAGTGACACAATTCTTATTAATTGCTAATACACCTCATCTTGTCTTTTGCAGCAAACTGACTCAGGATAACAGGATAGAGAGCCCCATCCCTATCCTTCCACTGCCAACCCCAGACGCAGAAACAGAGAAACTCATAAAAATGAAGGATGAAGAGGTATGTAATATGGGCGGCCAGGCTTTTGTGCTATATGCGCTAGACATGATGATTGGAGTAGAATGATGAGCCTTTCTTACAATTGCCTTATGATGCATTTAGATGGGTAAATAATCTGTAAACATGTTGCTGATAATCTGATGAGTGAGCAAAATGCTTGTTCATCAGGTATTGAATCATTTATGACTGGAAAAATGTGTATGTTATGGTTTATGGGGACAGAATAATCATATTAGTGATAATTCTTTCCCCTTCATTGTGTCAACAGGCCGGTAAACACTGAACAGCTTGTTATATAGATACTCAATAAGGAGAACCACTCAGCACGATATTGTAATGTGAAGTAAAGACATGGCTGTAATGACGCTGTAATACTGTTTACATTAATACCTTTGGTGGAGAAATCACCTAGTTTATTCTTCTTTAGTCAGTATTTGAAGTTTTCTGCTAATTAGATTTTGGTGCACAGGGGCCAGACTTTTCCTCCCTGTCTGTGATTCCCCTTCCATGTGACTGCCTCCAGCCTGTGAATGGCAGGTCACTGCTGATATTTCAAACAGAGGAGGCAGGTTATTTAGAGACTGGAGGCAGACAGAGGGGCTGGGGAATCACAGACAGGGAGGAGAAGACCCAGTGTACAGGGCTCCTGTACACCAAAATCTTATTAGCAGAAAACGTCAAATGTAGAATAAAGAACAACAAAGCCGATTTCTTCACCAAAACTAGTATGAATTTAATTAGTATTTCAGCCCCAATTCAGCCATTTACACTACAAAATCATACTGACACTACAAAATTGTACTATAAAGTAATTGACAGGATAAATTTGGCATGTCCAAATGCACCTTGAATCTATAATATATTGTACTATAAAAGATTTAAGATACTTAAGGTGGCTTCACACGCTACGATTTATCTGCTGATATGTCGTCGGGGTCACGGTTTTCGTGACGCACTTTCTTCATCGTTAGCGACGTCGTTGCGTGTGACACCTACGTGCGACTCTGAACGATTGCAAATAGGGTGAAAATCGTTGATCGTTGACATGTCGTTCAGTTTCAAAATATTGTTGGTCGTTTGGAACGCAACAGACATATTGCTACTTTTGACACCCTGCAAACGATGAACAACATCCACATGACCGCCTTGGTCAAACAATATACCGCTGAACAATGTAGTGTCGTTTGTGAGATGTGTACGTGTGACCACTACAAAACGACCTATGAGCGATCTCGGCAAATCGTAACAACGATCTGGGCACGTCACGTCGCTAGCGATATCAATGTGTGTAAAGCAGCCTTTACTCTAGAAGATAAGCTGATTAGTGATGAATGAGCTTTGCTCGGGTGCACGATACTTATAATGAGCAGTTGGATGCTGGGACGGGCTTGACTTGTGTACCTCGTAGTGCTCGCTCATCATTAATGACAAGCAAAGGATTCAATTTGTCTTCTGTTCACATGAAAATAAATTAACTGTGACAAAACTGAAGACCTCTTTGTTCTCTAAACTAGAAACATCAGCCTATAGATTCCACTGTCCAATTAACTGAGATCTTTTATAGCATGTAGATAGGGATTATATTAGAGCGAGTAATCTACTTTTACTCTGTGACCTTTATTTAACATGATGATCAATAAAGTAATTTCGCACCCTGATAGTTTTGTCATTAGTGTAGTTCGCATGTATAACCACTAGGTGGCACACTTGATCTGACCAAGTTCTTAGCATTAAAGATTACACTGAAGGATGGATTTCAGTCCTGTGCACTTAGGAATGGATACATTAACTTACATTTACACTGGAGATTAGGTGTAGGTATGAATATACATGAAGAAAAACACATTGGCAGGATATCTTCTGTAATATCTGTAATATTGTATTCTGAGCTTATGGCAGAGCAATGTGAACAATTCACAGAGATACTCAGTGTAAAGGTGTTGTATGAGATAAGAGGAAATGCTTGCTTTTGTTTTTTGCAAATAACAACACTTGTCCATGGGCTGTAAGCTGGCCATGCTTGACATCTTGTATATCTTGAAAAGAAAAGAATTGGGCTTTAAAGTTTCTGTTACGGTCCCCATACACATCAGATGGTTGGCCATTCCCACCAAAGGTGGCCGGTTCAGCCGATTTTAACACCAATTTCCATCTGAAGGCCCCATTTCTTTTCTCAGACAACTCACACTGACAAGAAAACATATATTATTATGTCACGTTTTGTAACACTTCTATTCAATCTAATTTTTGATAAAAAATTGTTAGTCTGGCAATTTTATATCTAATCTACCACAATAATATGCCCTGTAGGATCTGTTGGTGAATCTTATGTTGCTTCTATAGAGTGAGAGGATATTATCAGCCTGCAGGACTGTTTATCCTGGAGGAAATTTTCTGGCAAGATCTTAGCACAATAAAGACTAAAGCGGGCTTTACACGCAACGACATCGCTAACGAGATGTCGTTGGGGTCACGGAATTCGTGACGCACATCTGGCCTCGTTAGCGACGTCATTGCGTGTGAAACGCAGGAACGACTGTTAACGATTAAAATTACTCACCTTATCGTTAATCGTTGATGCGTCGTTCCTTTCCCGAATATCGTTGCTGTTGCAGGACGCAGGTTGTTCGTCATTTCTGCAGCAGCACACATCGCTGTATGTGACACCGCAGGAACGAGGAACTACATCGTACCTGACGGCCGCCGGCAATGAGGAAGGAAGGAGGTGGGCGGGATGTTTGGCCCACTCATCTCCGCCCATCCGCTTCTTTTGGACGGCTGCCGTGTGACGCCGCACAAACCGCCCCTTTAGAAAGTAGGCGGTTCGCCGGCCACAGCGACGTCGCAGGGAAGGTAAGTCCGTGTGACGGGTGTAAGCGATGTTGTGCGCCACGGGCAGTGATTTTGCCTGTGACGCACAACCGACAGGGGCGGGTACGCTCGCTAGCGATATCGCAGCGTGTAAAGCAGTCTTAAGGCTATGTGTACTTGTGGCATTTTTTTTTGCGTTTTTTCCATGCGTTTTTCCTTGCTTAGTTTAATTAATAAAAGCAGGGAAAAAGCATCCTAGCAAAGGGCATGAAAATACTGACTTGCTGTGCACATGCTGCTTCTTTTTTTATCCTAGCAGATTTTGTTGCTGAAAAAAGAAGCAGCATGTCAATTATTTCTGCGTTTTTTTCTGCGTTTCTATAATCACTACAGGGGATTATAGCGCAGCACTTCGCCTCTCACACCGTGCATACAGCATGGTATGTGAGGCTCTCCATAACTCAGTAACCCGGGGTCATCAACCTGACGACCCAGGGTTACTATGGCAGCAATCAGGTTCCTGTGATCGCATTACAGGGACCTGATCGCCAGGGAGAGGTAAGGTTTATCCAGGAAACATGTTAAAATATGATATACAATGGAACCTTGGTTAACGACAACAATCCGTTCTGGGAGTGTGCTTGTTAATCAAGTTTCTTGTTCAGCAAAGCAAAATTTCCCATAGGAAATCATTGCAATGCAGACAATTCGTTCCACAACTTATTAAATGTCCCATCCTAGTCCCCTATTGTGCCATTCCACACACGTACAAACACACACAGACATGCACGCACACATACATTTTATGCTCACCTTACCTTCCGTTCCATCGCCGGCCTCCTGGATCTTGCAGTTCGCAAGTACAGGATGTGTATCGGGTAACCATCGCGATGAGGGAGGTCCTTCCGCTGCCAGAGCGCTGATGTCAAAGGCAGGAGCTGCTTGCCTCTGATTGGTCAGCGCACTGCGTTTGAGTAGCAGCTGACAGCGGACTTTCCTCCCTCGTCGTGATGGTTACCGATACCCATCCTGTAGCAGCGAACTACAAGAACTGTGAGGCCGGCGATGGAACGGAAGGTAAGGTGAGCATAATATATGTGTGTGCGTGCGTGTTTGTGCGTATTGGTGTGTGTTTGTGTCTGTTTGTGCGTGTTTGTGTGTGTTTGTGCAGACTGTAAGAGCAGGTCAGAGCGCGGTGGATGTGTGGAACCGGAAGTGTGTGTGGTGAGTATTTTGCTCATTAGGCGGAATACTCGCTAACCGAGGTTCCACTGTATCTGGAAATGCAACGGAGGTCGATTGTTAATGCTCTATGGATCTCTTCTACACTTTAATGACATCAAATACAGGGCATTGAAAAATTATATAGCCCTTGTTCGCTTCCACATTTGTTTACATTACACCCACAAACTTAAATGTATTTTATTGGGATTTTATGTAATATACCGTCCAACACAAAGTAGCAAGTACTTGTGAAATGGAAAGGAAATTATACATGTTTTTCTATAGATTTTAAATAGATTTCTATAGATTTTAAAAATATAAAACTGTAAAAATTGTGCATGTGTATTCAGCCTTCTGTAGTCTGATACCCCTAATTCTAAGTGACCAATTGCCTCCAGTAGTCACCTGATTATAAATGGAGTCCACCTGTGTGTCATTTATCCACAATATAACTACAGCGGTTTGTGAAGGACTCAGAGGTTTGTTTGAAAACAATAGGGCTCAAACAACATCACGAAAATCAAGGAACACACTAGACAGGTCAGAGATAAAGGTGTGGAGAAGAGTAAAGCAGAGTTAGTTTATAAAATAAAGAACCCAAGCTCTGAACATCTCACGGAACACTGTTCAATCCATCATCCAAAAATGTAAGGAGTATGGCACAACTTGAAACCTACAAAGACTGGACTATTCACCTACACTGACATTATAAGCAAGGATAGAAAGAGGTCCATGGTCTCTCTGGAGCAGCTGCAGAGATCCTCAGCTCAGGTAGAACAAACTGTCTGCAGGACAACTACTAGTTGTATACGCCACAAATATGCCTTTTTGGAATAATGGCAATAAGAAAGCCATTTTTGAAAGCAAGCCATAAGAAGTCCCACTTGTAGTTTGCAAAAAAACATGTAGGGGACACAACTAGCATATGGAAAAGGTGCTCTGCTCAGATAATACCAAAGTAGAACTTTTTATACTAAATGCAAAATGTGGAAAACGCAACACTGTACATAACGCTTAAAACAACATCTCCACTGTCAAAAAGGGTGGTAATGCTTTTCTTCAGCAGGGACAGGTCAGAGATGATGGGAACATTGATGGAGCTAATACAGGGTAATCCTGGAGGAAAATTTGTTAGAGACTGCAAAGACTTGAGACAGGGTTTTCCTTCCAGCAAAACAACAACCTAAACATACTGCCAAAACAACAATGTCACTTGCACCTCAAAAACATCTCTAGTATTTGACCTTTTCTTACCTTTGACTCTGCAAAAACTTTTACTGTTGCTCTTATTCATTCTCATCTGGTCTACTACAACTCTCTACTGATCGGACTACATCTTACTAAACTCTCCCCTTTCCAATCCATCCTGAATGCAGCAGCAAGGATCATATTCCTGTTCAACTGGTTGCCCATCCGCTACAGAATGCAATATAAACTTAGCACTCTCAACCACAAAGCGCTCCATAGCTCTGCACCACCCTACCCATGCCCACTGTTCCATTAATGACCTAAGACTAACATCCTCAATAGTGTTGAGCGGACCCGGACTGTTAACGTCCGGATCCGCGCGGT
Source organism: Anomaloglossus baeobatrachus (assembly GCF_048569485.1). Taxonomy (NCBI): domain Eukaryota; kingdom Metazoa; phylum Chordata; class Amphibia; order Anura; family Aromobatidae; genus Anomaloglossus; species Anomaloglossus baeobatrachus. The sequence goes on along the minus strand of NC_134353.1, from coordinate 704,584,444 downwards.
TTCAGCGCTATCCCAGGGCGCGGGATTCCGGCTGCACGATCCAGAATCGGCAATTAATAAAAATAAAAAAAAACAATAAATAAATGAGCGTTTCATACTTACCGAGACTCTGTCATGGTGGCACACTGCTTCCGGGTCGCGCTTTCACTTCCTGTGCTGTGCACACAATCACACAGCTTTCCGTGTTTTCCCCGCCCACCGGCCGTCCTCTCAGCTGTGATTGGTTCCTGGCTGACGCGCCCCCCAGCCTCTGACAGCTCTGCCGTGCAGTCATCGCTTATCGCGGTTCAGTAATAGACTGCACTCAGAGCGGGCAGCCGTGCTCTATTGCTGCTCACTCTGACATGTAGCAGAGCTGGATGTGTCTTCGCTGGATCTCTTGTGGATTACGCCGGAGCTGGGGTGCTGTGTTGGGGTAATAAAGTGGTGAAGGAGGAGGCTGCGTTTGTACTTTATTCCAAATAAAGGATTTCTCTGTGTCTTGTTTATTTATTGTTATTTACAGGTTTGTGATGCGGGTATCTCACAGACGCCCATGCGATCACAAACCTGGGGTTTAGTAACAGCCGTGCGCTGTTATTAACCCCTGCTATTACCTTGATTGCCACCTCACCAGGGCAATCAAGATGAGCCGATATCGCCCCGGAATGGCCACATCTAATAGATGCGGCTATACCGGGCGGCTGTGAGCTGAGGATGTACCAGCCCCCAGCCGGCGTTATCATGGATGGGAATGAAAATTGGGGGGACTGCATGTCGCTTTTTTTTTTTTTTAATTATTTAATTTAAAAAAAAAACAAAACGCATGCGGTTTATCTTAGGCAGCAGTCACAGCAAGGGACTCCCACAAGTGTGACATCGCAGCACAGCCGCACACAGATCTGACAGAAGCATGCATGTGTTTCTAGGTACATGCACGCTCATGTTCACACAGTGGCAGGCTGTGCCTTGTGATGTCATGTCAGACCCGCACGAGTCTGACACTACATCACCCGCACACGTCTGAGGGCTCTTGTACACTTGCGTACCGCTTTCGATGCGACAGCATCGGAAGTGATATGCAAATGACCCTCTGCTGCAGGTGTCAGCCGAGGGTCATGCGACTGTGATGCGATCTTGCAATCACATCACAGGAGCGGAGAAGACAGAGGGAGCACTTTCTCCCCATCTCCTCCGCTGTCTGTCTCCGCGTGCATCGGTGCGATCCCATCGCATGACACACGGCTCACGCTGGCAGTACAGCAGAGCCGAGTGTCATGCGACTGTACCTGCTAAAGGTCAGTGAGAGCAGACCTGTTCTGCGGGGGGGGCGAGCCGGCACTGAGGAGGGGTGGGGCTGGAGCTGCGGAGGAGACAATGTCACAGCCCAGCCTGTCACAGCCGTTCATTCAGTGTCTACACTCAGAGCTGGCAGCCATGCTTTACGGCTACTAGCTGTGACATATAGCAGAGCCGGATGTGTCGCCGTGGGACGTGTGGATTACGCCGGAGGGTGTTGGGGTAATAAAGTGGTGAACGAGGCTACGTTTGTACTTTATTGTAAATAAAGGATTTCTCTGTGTGTTTATTTACATTCATTTACAGGTTTGTGATGCGGGTATCTCACAGACGCCCATGCGATCACAAACCTATTACCCCGACTGGCACCGCATCACGCCTCCGGGAAGAGCCGGTAATGTACCGGTATAGCCGCATGTAATACATGCTGCAATACCGGGCGGCTGCTGGCTAAAATACCAGCCCCCGGCCGGCATTACCATGGCTGGGGATGAAAATTAGGGGGGACACACTGACACACTGCTTTCCCCGCCCACCGGCCATCCCGCCGCCTGTGATTGGTTGCAGTTAGCTGACACGCTGCCACTCAGGGTGGGGGCGTGTCTAGCTGCAACCAACATGCGCCGATGGGTGGGGAAAACAATGAATATTGAATTGTTGGCTCCGGAAGGTAACAGCGTGACCCAGAAGGAGTGTGCCGCCATGACAGCGCCTCGGTGAGTATGCCGCACTCGCTCCTAGCCCCCTAGCCCCTCCACAAACGTTTTTAACCTCCGGATTCCGGTCTCCATTGACTTATATGGGCACCGGATTCCGGAGCGGATCGGACTCTTTTTTAAATCTGGCAGTGATCCTCCGGATTATTGGCCGTTCGATCAGCTCTATTCCTCAATAATCTGAACCACCCATTCCTGTCTACAAGACTTTTCTTGTGTTGTGCCAATTCTCTGGCATGCGCTACCCTTGACAACTCCACTAATTCCCAATACCCATAGTTTTAAGTGTGCTCTAAAAATGTATTTCTTTAGACTGGCCTATCACGTCACAGCACTTATCAGAACTAATCTCATTTTACTCTTCAAAAATGTTCCTCCTAATCTTATCTCTTGTATAATCTGTTTACGCATCCTCCATGCACTTAAAGCTGGGGTCACACTAAGCGACAGTGACAACGACGTCGCTGTTACGTCACCATTTTCTGTGACGTAACAGCGACCTTGTAAGTCGCTGTTATGATCGCTGCTTAGCTGTCAAACACAGCAGAAGCAGCGATCATAACGTCACTGTGCTACATGTGCAGAGAGCAGGGAGCCGCGCTTAGCGCTGGCTCCTTGCTCTCCTAGGTACAGTACACATCGGGTTAATTACCCGATGTGTGCTGCAGCTATATGTCACAGTGCAGAGAGCAGGGAGCCGCGCACACTGCTTAGCGCTGGCTTCCTGCTCTCCTTGCTACAGTATACATCGGGTTAATTACCCGATGCGTACTGCAGCCACATGTGCACAGAGCAGGAGCCAGCACTGGCAGCAAGAGCGGAGGCTGGTAACGAAGGTAAATATCGGGTAACCAGGGAAAGGGCTTCCCTTGGTTACCCGATGTTTACGCTGGTTACAGCTTACCGCAGGCTGCCAGATGCCGGCTCCTGCTCGCTGCTCGCTTCATTTCGTCAGTCTCTCGCTGTCACACACAGCGATGTGTGTGTCACAGCGGGAGAGTGACGACCAAAAAATGAAGCTGGACATTCAGCAACGACCGGCGACCTCACAGCAGGGGCCAGGTCGTTGCTGGATGTCACACACAGCGACAGCGACGGGACGTCGCTGCAACGTCACAGAAAATGGTGACGTAGCAGCAACGTCGTTGTCGCTGTGTGTGACACCAGCTTAATAGCACTCTGTATCTGTACTTATACAGATACTGGTTGGTGACTGGTTCACGCAGCATTATTTGAATACCCTATTTATCTATGGCCGTACTGTACAATACACTTTTTACCATTTACCTTTTGTGCGCCCCCTATTTACTTATAGATTGTACGCTTGCGAGCAGAGCCATCACTCATCTTTGTATCTGTTGAATTGTGTTACTCTGTAATGTGTGATGTTGTCTGTACATGTCCCCTCTGAATTGTAAAATGCTGTGGAATATGTTGGTGGTAAAAAAAAAATTAAAAATGTGTTGTTGTTATTATTATTATTATTACAATGGATGGTTTAGATCAAAGCATATTCATGTGTGTGAATGGCCCAGTCACAGTCCAGACCTAAACCCCATTGAGAATCTGTGGGAAGACTTAAAAATTGCTGTTCACAGGCGCCTCCATCCAATTTCACTGAGCTAGAGCTAATGTGCAAAGAAGAATGGGCAAAAATGTCATCCTCAAGATGTGCAAAGCTGGTAGAGACATAACTTAAATGACCTGCAGCAGTAAATGCAGTGAAAGGTGGTCCTATAAAGTACTGACTCAGGGGGCTGAATACAAATGCAAGTCACAGTTATCAAATCTAAATTTTGAAAATATATAGAAAACCATGTGTCATTTCCTTACACTTCACAAATACTTATTACTTCGTGTTGGTATATCACGTAAAATACATTTCAGTTTGTGGGTGCAAGGTGAAAAAAAAAATGTGTAAAAGTTCATAGGGTATAAATATTTTTTTAAGGCACTGTACATCTACATGATAGCTGCATCCAATCCCTGTTCTCATGATATCTATGCAGGTATCCCCAATGAGGCAAGTGATTGGCTATAGTGGTCATGTGCTGCTGTATAGTAAAAAGTAAAAAATGGCAGGTCCAAGGAGTGACAGTGGATTATACAGGTAAAGGTTTTTTAAATTAACTAACCAATAGCAGAGCTACAGATGCCGAGATATAGGAGATAATTCTCATAGCTTTCCATCTGGCGGCCACAGATCACTGATGTGACCGCTGCTTATTGTCCTGAGAATCGATCCTCACCATCTGTCAGTAAGATAATGCTTTAGATAGCTAATCTACATTGATAAATATGTTGTGTAGGGCTGTTCACATTTTCATTTGTGTGCCCCATACAATATTACTGTTGATTTAGTAGACATGAGTGATGTCCTTACCTTCCTTTCATCTGATTCAGTCTTATTTTCTTCCAGCTGCGAAGAATGCAAGAAATGTTGCAGAAAATGCAGCAGCAGATACAAGAGCAATGAAGATCCTATTCTGATGGCACTTATTCCTCACATTGCCTGCTTCCCAACCTGTCACTTCAAGGACCAGTTTGGAGACGGATGTGGTACCCTTGGACTCATTGCAGTATCTTATTTATTGTCCTCAAATACCCGTCCAATATGAACTCCTCCCTCTGTTGGCTCATCCCGTTTCTCTAGAACGTCCCTTCATAGAGCCAAGCACATATCAAGCTAAAGTCTGCTCTCTGTTACAGCCATGATCATCACCAATACATGAATGAGTTGCAGCAAAACCATCTTTTACGCCATATTTGAGGTGTTGTCAGGACTGTTGCAAATGTATTGGAGGCAGCACCCATGGACCTACTGGGTGATAATTCCTATGTATCCTGCATCTTCCACAAGGCTCTGTCCTTAACACAGAAGGGATGTTTTTTGGGAAGGGAGGCGGCTGAGTAATTGTTTTCTACCACACCATAACCCTGCTCTACAAGAAGCTTGTGTTTTTTTTTTATTTGTACAGTGTTGCAGTTTCTTGGACTCAGGACTTATTTTTTTGTTGTTTTGCTGTACCAATGTTTACTCAGTTACTTGACCAATCATCCGCTAATTATTAGAAACCACCAGAGGAAGTATTGCCTGGACAGCAGTGCAGAGGGCTGCACAGAGCTTACACTGGGTTTCGCCATCTGACGTCATCAGGTGCTGGAAGCGCTATCCAATTCTCAGTCGGGCGGCGTTCATCCATCGAGGTGAAGATGCTGCATGTAGATGGATATTGAAATTATAACATTATGCTTTCTTATTTGGAATATTTTCTTCATTTTCCAACAAAAAATACCATTCCAGCGTTATTGCAACCTTATTGTATGGACTCGGCTTTCAATGGAATCTGTCAGTACAACTTTACTACTGAAACTAGTGGTGCGCCTCTATAGGTCCTAATCCAAAAAGAAAATATATCAGTTTTATAATAATCTCACGTGACAACGTTGAGAAGTCAAGCTGTAGAGCCACATGCAAAACAGCCTGAAAGCTCATTGGGGGCGTGTTCATATGCTGCTAGTGCATGGACACACCCTGTGCACTTGCAGGCCAATTTGCATATAACTTTAAAGCTTGATTATTACAGAACAGATAACATTGTGATTATTGCGCTGGGACCTATACAGTCATACCACTAGTTCCAGTGGTAAAAAGTTCCTTTTACTCTTTACAGACATTCACATTTACAAACAGCAGTCGTTAATGAATGCATATATGGTGTTCGCCTTACTAAATAGTAGTGAAAATAGAATTGCAGCCTCTGCCCACAATCCCCTTCGTACTGTCGGTGAACATATAATGGCCTTTACTGTATTCATGGCCCCAGCTGGAAGGGACCAACATATCACTATTATTCTGCACTAAAGAATGGGGCTGATCACATCTCTACAGCTTTTAGCTTTTAGCTTCTGTTCTTCTGCACCCAAGAGGTGCTCACATGTAATGTCTTATTTAATCAGATAACAATTGGATTATGGAATAGATACATCATTTTACTTTACGTCAGTCTGTTTTTCTGGCAGGAGAAATTCTCTGTGCCACATGGTAGTACTATGGTACTTGAAGCCTATAGTTTTTAGGCAAGGGGATATTCATAGTGGCCGGTAGGGTGCTCTGTGGTCAAAATGTGTCTGGCAAAGCCACACAGACTTACTGTTTTATGTCGTAGGTGTGACACTTCCAACACCTGTCACGAGCTGCGCACCCACAGACCACATGAGCAGCTTTTGACCACATGGCACATACCGGTATTCTCTTAAATTATGATGATCCCATTAAGTTATTTGGGGGGATTTGTTATTTTATAGATAAGGATTAATGGAGTCATGGTTTTCTTTTTTGCAGGAACTGTACATCATTCCTAAAAAATTCTGGTAAAGTACAGAATAAAGCAGGGTTCATAAGCCCTGTAGTCATCCGTTATTATGGATCCATTTAGAAAAAATTTGTGCAAACACATCTTTTTTGCCTTTTGTTAAATAACGGATGTGTTGCCAGATCCGTTTTTAACATGTGGAGTCTATGGACAATAGATCTATTAACAGATTGGTATTTATCATCCATTTCTAACAAATCCGTTAAGAAAACAATGGATCCATTACGAATGCTACGGTTGACTAAATAGCAATCCGTTAACAGTTCAGTTGACCATAGACTCGCATGTTAAAAAAACTGCAGAAATTAATTTCCCAACAGATCCGTTCTAACGGATGACTACAGGACATGTGAACTTAGCCTAAAGGGCACTTTACACGCTGCGATATCACTATCAATATCGCTAGCGAGCGTACCCGCCCCCGTCGGTTGTGCCTCACGGGCAAATCGCTGCCCATGGCACACAACATTGCTTACACCCGTCACACGGACTTACCTTCCCTGTGACATCGCTGTGGCCGGCGAACCGCCTCCTTTCTAAGTGGGCGGTTCGTGCGGCGTCACAGCGACATCACATGGCAGCCGTCCAATAGAATCCAATAGAAGAGGAGGGGCGGAGATGAGCGGGCGGAATATCCTTCCCTCCTCATTGCCGGTGGACGCAGGTAAGGAGATGTTCGTCGTTCCTGCGGTGTCACAAATAGCGATGTGTGATAACGCAGGAACGACAAACAACCAGTGGCATGCACCACCAACGATATTATGAAAAGGAGCGACATGTCAACAATCAACGATTTTTGACGTTTTTGCGATCGTTGACGTCGCTCTTAGCTGTCACACGCTGCGATGTTGCTAACGACACTGGATGTGCGTCACAAACACCGTGACCCCGACGATATATCATTAGCGATGTCGCAGCGTGTAAAGCACCCTTTAGACTAGGGCTACAACTAGACTCTTTGTCGTAAAGCTTTTTTCTCTATAAATTAATCAAAACCTTAATGAGTGATTTCCAACAGATTTCAAAGAGTTTTTTGTGTTCCTCTATAGCAGAATACTGTAAATAGCTACTACCCTTTACAAACACTAATGCGTAATGATCCTAGGGTGGACTGCTCCATGCTTATGATAGAAGATGGAACATTATGTGTGATGAAGTATGAAATCAGAGGCATACAGAGATAGACTAGACCTGGTTTATTAATCTCATAGCCTTATTACTGCTCTTGAGTAATATCTTTAGGACATAAAGTTTAAGGTGGCCATATACATTCAAGAGCTGATAGCCAAACAGTATTCTGATCCGAACACATATATTACGTATAGGGGGAGGAAAGTAAGCCATTTGTCAGCAACCGTGGCGGCGGCTTGTGTGCCTTGAGAAAAAAGGATTGGGAATGTTGAAATTCAACGCAAACTAAATTGTCAAGTTTAACTAACTTTAGCCTAAAATGTATGACCATCTTAAAAGTCCTGCTGGCCCCAGATCATCAGTTATCATTACATATATGCACTCTGTTTAGTCATTTTTTATATCGTAGTGGAATTAATGAGACAGAGCATTCTTTCTCGTGGAGATTGTGTACACACTGTCCACAGACCTTCACATACAAGCGTCTCATTGTACTATGCAGTTACAGATTATATCTCTACACTGTGTATTAAATGCATATTGCTTTGCCATCCATTAGGTTTCTATTGCATAGTTTTCAGCAATTCTTTTATTCTTGCCTTTATACTTTGACATACACAAACTCATCTCTATAGGAAAAGAAACAGATGCCTTTTATCCTATTAGGGATATTTAAGGACAAAACTAAAACTCCCAGAAGTAGACACATGTGGAAATATAGAAATCTCATACATCAAAACGCAGCTAATTTTTTGCTCAGCTTATTTGATCTGAGGTTGGATTCACAAATGCCATTTTTTTACACAGTTTTTTAGAGGACATTTTATCAGTTTGAACATGTTAAACTGGCTATATCACTGATGTAAAAAAAATGTCGTTTTCACTTTTCAATTACTCCTTTCTGTTGCAGGGATAAAGTTTAGGGTAGAATTTATGTTCTAGTTCAACTGGTTACCAGCGATTTGTCTCGGGAGCATGTACCTTTTCCCTTGCATGAGGTTGACCAATCATAAACAGGCAGCAACACACAGGAGAAAAAAAGGACACGCCCTCTTCTCACTGATCTCTGCTGTTACTGTGTAGAGATGCAGCAGAGCTACTTTATATATCATTACAGACCCTTCTAGATCTGTTGCAAAATTTGGCACAAACATGCGTCAGTACTCCACCCCACTCTTCCCCGGAGTAATTGTATGAATGCCAGTTATTTTGGTTTAATTTTTGTGGCACTTAGCAAAACATGCAATTTTTTTGCGCTGAATAGTCGCAAGAAAAGTTTCAGATAAAAAAAACACCATTTTTTTCTTATTTAAAAATAAATTAAATGTGTGCGTCATTATGATGAATTTGGTGCAAAACGATTGAGAGAATACCATAAAACAAAAAGGAGACAAATATAAATTGCAAACAATGAATAGAGCCTTGTGTCTACATGTATTAGTATTTATTTTTAACCCTAGAACGCATGCCTGGGGCCTCGCAGGCCTGCTAGGTTACTTGTTTTCTATGGTAGATTTCTATGGTTGCGTGTTCTAGTGTTAAAGCAGCATTCTGCTTTACAAGTGGGAAGTCATGCTTATGAAGAAAACTAAGATGGAATCTACCCTCCACTCCAGTATTATCACTCTGATGATCTGGAAGAGATGACACAATTATCAGTCTAGAGATGAGCAGACCTGTGGAAGTTCGGTTCAGCCGGTTCAGTTGGACTTTAGATAAAGTTTGGTTTGGGACCCGATTTTGTCCTGAACCCCACCAGAGGTCACTAATTGGGCAGTTCGGGTCTCCGCTCACATGCAGCCAGCCATATACAGACCACTTCCGAGGGCAGTTGGGCATAGTTTTTCCTTTTTTTTTGGTGCACACTACATCTGATCGCGTTGTTGTTACCCCCAGTGCGAGGCGATAAAACACTGCAAGTGGATCACACCGGGCTGAGCACCGAGCGTAGCCGAGCACAGCGATGCACACGCAAGTGGTTTGCATAGCTAAAGTGTCCGAACTCAGTTTTTTTTTGTAAAGTCTGTGTTTGGTACAAACACCGAACCTCGGGTTCGCTCATCTCTATCAGTGACCAGACTGTGGAGGCCACTGATTGGCTGTAGGGTGCGGTAGCTAGTGGTCGGGACGTCATCTCTTCCATTCCGGCACAGACCTTCTGGAGGATGGATTGGGGAGGAAGGGTAAGTATGCGTTTGTTATTTTTTATGACCATGACTTTCCACTGTTGCATTTTAAAGAAGTGTAGAAATTCCCTTTTACTGATTTTCTTTGTATTTGGAATCCATATTTTGACTTCTGATTTCTCTGGTTTACTCGGATCTGTAATAGGAAATTAACTCTGCTCTTCTCCTGCGATTATGTGATGAACCGGCACTTGTCTAGTCCAGTGAACTAAAGGAATTTTACGTGTAATAGACTTTATGATTAACTCACACGACATATGAGACTATTATTTCTCATTTACTTATTTCTCAATTTCTGTATAAACAATTACTTGCAGAATAATAGGTACATAGGGTCATAAGCTAGAAATGTTTAACATTAGAACCTCCACAATCTTCCATATTTGTAAATATTATTAATAGACACTGACTAGTTGACATTCTTATATTTTGGGATGAAGGGGTAAGCAAACCCACTGCCTGTTAATCCGGTGCCTCTGTCACCTTATATGTAAGGTGGAACCTGTGCCCTACTGTACGACTGTCTAAAAGTAACCCGCCTCCTACAGTGCATATCCACCCAGTGATTATTTTGTTATACTGATTGTTGCTGTAATTAATGTTTACAACCTGAGAATCCTAATAAACCTACATAAAATATATGTTCCCGTCTGTTCTGTAATATTCTGAAAAGTTTGGGTCTTTTTTGCCTTATTTATGGTTAGATCAGTAGATAAAGGATTCATCCACACGTTGCAGCCATGGTGCGTTAAGTGCAATGTGACTGCGGCCAAAATATAGTTGTCAGCTTTGGACAATTCTTTTTCGTTAGAATGGACTTTTAATAATTTTCTGTGCCCATTGTCAGTAGGTATGTGCCCAACAGTGGCCACTGTGAGTGTGGATGCCAAGGCAGCCATCCACCATAGGGTTCTACTGTATAGAAACATATATGGCATAGTATACTTTTCTTTGCAGTAACCTGAATGGAAAGCTCAGTCTGCCGCACTTTCCTATACAATCAAACAAACAAACGGTATGACAGCGCATACCAGCCAGACAGAGGACAAAAAACACACTTTTGGCCTTCACTTGGGAATGGCTGCCTTTGGCAAAATTACACTATACATTGGGAAAAACTCAGGAGGAATACTGTAGTCCAAGTGCAAAAACAGTGTGTACCTAGACTGATCCTTGGGGGAATATCACTAACTATAAAAGAGACAAGCGCAATAGGATATTATCTTTGGAGGTGATAAAAGTGATTGGAAGCAAAGCCACAATAGGTTGTGTGGGACATAACAAGCAAAATGGCACAAATGACGGCTGCAGCAGCCCCAATGGCATGGAAAAGCAGACACTGGAAAGAGAAGGGTTAAAAGCTGCGCTGCTGTTATAGAAGATGAATGCAAAATCCTGGGAAAGTGATTTTTTCAATGTGTTTCGCAGTGGATACATTTGTGATTTCCTGAAGGAGTATCCACTCCGAAACGCGTTGAATAAATAATTTTCCGAGGATTCACAACAGGTTTTAACCCTTTTCTTTCCATTGTTCTGCTTCTCCTTGTTGGAATATGACAGCATGTATTCAATCACTCCATTTGTCACCCCCTTACCTGGCTCCAGCCATTCTGTTATGAACAAAAGTGGAACTGACTATTTTTCCCCCTATAAACTATTGCTTTCCTACACCACTGCTCCTATCTTTAAGGGATAACACATGAATTCCTTGGAGACCTCATCATTCTTTATTATGTATAGTGATAAAACACCAAAACAAAAAAAATATTACCGTCCTATAAATACTAATAAACACCATCTTACAAAGACTAAAGAAGCTACACGTGAAACCTGGATAAAAGCTCCATGTTTACAGTTTCAGGGTTTTTTGTGTAGGTTTTGTCAGGAAGGTGATTACGCAGAGCTGTAGTTACTATAGTCCTGCAATATCAATTTGAACAGTATCCGTCACGGGAAAGAGAAATGTTCTATTTTGACACGAGTTGTGCCTTGAGGAGGAAGTGGTTTGAAGATTATGTGGAAGACCTACACTCTGCAATATCAGCGGAGTACAGAACATCTTCTGGTTTCCTACCACTAGTCACAGTGATCCCATAATTACCTCCATATAAGTAGAAATATGCTATATATCCAAATATATTCTGCTCAAGATGATAATGACTATAAAATGCTGAATCATTATATCATGGCATAAAAGCTTTGATAAATTAATTTATCCTTACAGTACGAAAATGAAATTACAATAAACTGGTGATCACTAAGGCAATGTTCACATTATGTTTCTGGATCATACGCTGAAA